>NW_026607752.1:0-118853 GCF_029499605.1 Hyla sarda | reverse complement strand
TCCTAGAGTGAATGTGTCCTAGAGTGAGTGTGTCCTAGAGTGAGTGTGTCCTAGAGTGAGTGTGTCCTAGAGTGAGTGTGTCCTAGAGTGAATGTGTCCTAGAGTGAGTGTGTCCTAGAGTGAACGTGTCCTAGAGTGAACGTGTCCTAGAGTGAACGTGTCCTAGAGTGAACGTGTCCTAGAGTGAACGTGTCCTAGAGTGAACAAGTCCTGGAACGAGCGTGTCCTAGAGTGAATGTGTCCTAGAGTGAGCGTGTCCTAGAGTGAGTGTGTCCTAGAGTGAATGTGTACTAGAGGGAGTGTGTCCTAGAGTGAATGTGTCCTAGAGTGTGAACGTGTCCTAGAGTGAATGTGTCCTAGAGTGAACGTGTCCTAGAGTGAACGTGTCCTAGAGTGAACGTGTCCTAGAGTGAACGTGTCCTAGAGTGAACATGTCCTAGAGTGAATGTGTACTAGAGGGAGTGTGTCCTAGAGTGAATGTGTCCTAGAGTGTGAACGTGTCCTATAGTGTATAGTGAACGTGTCCTATAGTGAACGTGTCCTAGAGTGAACGTGTCCTAGAACGTGTCCTAGAGTGAACGTGTCCTAGAGTGAGCGTGTCCTAGAGTGAACGTGTCCTAGAGTGAGTGTGTCCTAGAGTGAATGTGTACTAGAGGGAGTGTGTCCTAGAGTGAATGTGTCCTAGAGTGTGAACGTGTCCTAGAGTGAATGTGTCCTAGAGTGAACGTGTCCTAGAGTGAGTGTGTCCTAGAGTGAGTGTGTCCTAGAGTGAGTGTGTCCTAGAGTGAGTGTGTCCTAGAGTGTGAACGTGTCCTAGAGTGAATGTGTCCTAGAGTGAACGTGTCCTAGAGTGAGTGTGTCCTAGAGTGAGTGTGTCCTAGAGTGAGCGTGTCCTAGAGCGAGCGTGTCCTAGAGCGAGCGTGTGTCCTAGAGCGAGCGTGTCCTAGAGCGAGCGTGTGTCCTAGAGTGGACGCGTCCTAGAGTGAGCGTGTTTCCTAGAGCGAGCGTGTCCTAGAGTAAGCGTGTGTCCTAGAGTGGACGCGTCCTAGAGTGAGCGTGTTTCCTAGAGTGGACATGTCCTAGAGCGAGCGTGTCCTAGAGCGAGCGTGTGTCCTAGAGCGAGCGTGTCCTAGAGCGAGCGTGTCCTAGAGCGAGCGTGTGTCCTAGAGTGGACGTGTCCTAGAGCGAGCGTGTGTCCTAGAGTGGACGTGTCCTAGAGCGAGCGTGTGTCCTAGAGTGGACATGTCCTAGAGCGAGCGTGTCCTAGAGCGAGCGTGTGTCCTAGAGCGAGCGTGTCCTAGAGCGAGCGTGTCCTAGAGCGAGCGTGTGTCCTAGAGTGGACGTGTCCTAGAGCGAGCGTGTGTCCTAAAGTGAGCGTGTGTCCTAGAGTGAGCGTGTGTCCTAGAGTGGACGTGTCCTAGAGCGAGCGTGTGTCCTAGAGTGGACGTGTCCTAGAGCGAGCGTGTGTCCTAGAGTGGACATGTCCTAGAGCGAGCGTGTCCTAGAGCGAGCGTGTGTCCTAGAGCGAGCGTGTCCTAGAGCGAGCGTGTCCTAGAGCGAGCGTGTGTCCTAGAGTGGACGTGTCCTAGAGCGAGCGTGTGTCCTAAAGTGAGCGTGTGTCCTAGAGTGAGCGTGTGTCCTAGAGTGGACGCGTCCTAGAGTGAGCGTGTCCTAGAGTGAGCGTGTGTCCTAGAGTGGACGCGTCCTAGAGTGAGCGTGTGTCCTAGAGCGAGCGTGTCCTAGACTGAGCGTGTGTCCTAGAGTGGACGCGTCCTAGAGTGAGCGTGTCCTAGAGTGAGCGTGTGTCCTAGAGTGAGCGTGTGTCCTAGAGTGGACGTGTCCTAGAGCGAGCGTGTCCTAGAGTGAGCGTGTGTCCTAGAGTGAGCGTGTGTCCTAGAGCGAGCGTGTCCTAGAGTGAGCGTGTGTCCTAGAGTGAGCGTGTGTCCTAGAGTGGACACGTCCTAGAGTGAGCGTGTGTCCTAGAGCGAGCGTGTCCTAGAGTGAGCGTGTGTCCTAGAGCGAGCGTGTCCTAGAGTGAGCGTGTGTCCTAGAGTGAGCATGTGTCCTAGAGTGAGCGTGTGTCCTAGAGCGAACGCATCCTAGAGCGAGCGCGTCCTAGAGCGAGCGTGTCCTAGAATGAGCGTGTGTCCTAGGGCGAGCGTGTCCTAGAGTGAGCGTGTGTCCTAGGGCGAGCGTGTCCTAGAGTGAACGTGTCCTAGAGCGAGCATGTCCTAGAGCGAGCGTGTCCTAGAGCGAGCGTGTGTCCTAGAGTGAACGCGTCCTATAGTGAGCATGTCCTAGAGTGAGCGTGTGTCCTAGAGCGAGCGTGTCCTAGAGTGAACGTGTCCTAGAGCGAGCGTGTCCTAGAGTGAGCGTGTCCGAGAGTGAACGTGTCCTAGAGTGAATGTGTCCTAGAGTGAATGTGTCCTAGAGTGAGTGTGTCCTAGAGTGAATGTGTCCTAGAGTGAATGTGTCCTAGAGTGAATGTGTCCTAGAGTGAATGTGTCCTAGAGTGAATGTGTCCTAGAGCGAACGCGTCCTAGAGTGAACGTGTCCTAGAGTGTGTCCTATAGTGAGTGTGTCCTAGAGTGAATGTGTCCTATAGTGAACGTGTCCTAGAGTGAGTGTGTCCTAGAGTGAATGTGTCCTAGAGTGAGTGTGTCCTAGAGTGAATGTGTCCTATAGTGAACGTGTCCTAGAGTGAGTGTGTCCTAGAGTGAATGTGTCCTAGAGTGAATGTGTCCTAGAGTGAACGTGTCCTAGTGTGAGTGTGTCCTAGAGTGAGTGTGTCCTAGAGTGAATGTGTCCTAGAGTGAATGTGTCCTAGAGTGAACGTGTCCTATAGTGAATGTGTCCTAGAGTGAGTGTGTTCTAGAGTTAACGTGTCCTAGAGTGAGTGTGTCCTAGAGTGAATATGTGTCCTAGAGTGAGTGTGTCCTAGAGTGAGTGTGTCCTAGAGTGAGTGTGTCCTAGAGTGAATATGTCCTAGAGTGAGTGTGTCCTAGAGTGAATGTGTCCTAGAGTGAGTGTGTCCTAGAGTGAGTGTGTCCTAGAGTGAACGTGTCCTAGAGTGAACGTGTCCTAGAGTGAATGTGTCCTAGAGTGAACATGTCCTAGAGTGAACGTGTCCTAGAGTGAATGTGTCCTAGAGTGAACGTGTCCTAGAGTGAACGTGTCCAAGAGTGAACGTGTCCTAGAGTGAATGTGTCCTAGAGCGAACGCGTCCTAGAGTGAACGTGTCCTAGAGTGAACGTGTCCTAGAGTGAACGTGTCCTAGAGTGAACGTGTACTAGAGTGAGCGTGTCCTAGAGTGAACATGTCCTAGAGTGAATGTGTCCTAGAACGTGTCCTAGAGTGAATGTGTCCTAGAGTGAATGTGTCCTAGAGTGAATGTGTCCTAGAGTGAACGTGTCATAGTGTGAACGTGTCCTAGAGTGAGTGTGTCCTAGAGTGAGTGTGTCCTAGAGTGAACGTGTCCTAGAGTGAGTGTGTCCTAGAGTGAGTGTGTCCTAGAGTGAACGTGTCCTAGAGTGAGCGTGTCCTAGAGTGAACATGTACTAGAGTGAATGTGTCCTAGAACGTGTCCTAGAATGAATGTGTCCTAGAGTGAACGTGTCCTAGAGTGAATGTGTCCTAGTGTGAACGTGTCCTAGAGTGAACGTGTCCTAGAGTGAACGTGTCCTAGAGTGAGTGTGTCCTAGAGTGAGTGTGTCCTAGAGTGAATTTGTCGTAGAGTGAACGTGTCCTAGAGTGAACGGGTCCTAGAGTGAGCATGTCCTAGAGTGAGCGTGTGTCCTAGAGCGAGCGACTCCTAGAGTGAACGTGTCCTAGAGCGAGCGTGTCCTAGAGTGAGCGTGTCCGAGAGGTAACATGTCCTAGAGTGAACGTGTCCTAGAGTGAATGTGTCCTAGAGTGAACGTGTCCTAGAGTGAACGTGTCCAAGAGTGAACGTGTCCTAGAGTGAATGTGTCCTAGAGCGAACGCGTCCTAGAGTGAACGTGTCCTAGAGTGAACGTGTCCTAGAGTGAACGTGTCCTAGAGTGAACGTGTCCTAGAGTGAACGTGTCCTAGAGTGAACGTGTACTAGAGTGAGCGTGTCCTAGAGTGAACATGTCCTAGAGTGAATGTGTCCTAGAACGTGTCCTAGAGTGAATGTGTCCTAGAGTGAATGTGTCCTAGAGTGAATGTGTCCTAGAGTGAACGTGTCATAGTGTGAACGTGTCCTAGAGTGAGTGTGTCCTAGAGTGAGTGTGTCCTAGAGTGAACGTGTCCTAGAGTGAGTGTGTCCTAGAGTGAGTGTGTCCTAGAGTGAGTGTGTCCTAGAGTGAATGTGTCCTAGAGTGTGAACGTGTCCTAGAGTGAATGTGTCCTAGAGTGAACATGTCCTATAGTGAACGTGTCCTAGAGTGAACATGTCCTAGAGTGAACGTGTCCTAGAGCGAACGCGTCCTAGAGTGAACGTGTCCTAGAGTGAACGTGTCCTAGAGTGAGCGTGTCCTAGAGTGAACATGTACTAGAGTGAATGTGTCCTAGAACGTGTCCTAGAATGAATGTGTCCTAGAGTGAACGTGTCCTAGAGTGAATGTGTCCTAGTGTGAACGTGTCCTAGAGTGAACGTGTCCTAGAGTGAACGTGTCCTAGAGTGAGTGTGTCCTAGAGTGAGTGTGTCCTAGAGTGAATTTGTCGTAGAGTGAACGGGTCCTAGAGTGAGCATGTCCTAGAGTGAGCGTGTGTCCTAGAGCGAGCGACTCCTAGAGTGAACGTGTCCTAGAGCGAGCGTGTCCTAGAGTGAGCGTGTCCGAGAGGTAACGTGTCCTAGAGTGAACGTGTCCTAGAGTGAACGTGTCCTAGAGTGAACGTGTCCTATAGTGAACGTGTCCTAGAGTGAACATGTCCTAGAGTGAATGTGTCCTAGAACGTATCCTAGAGTGAACGTGTCCTAGAGTGAACGTGTTGTAGAGTGAACGTGTCCTATAGTGTATGTGTCCTATAGTGAACGTGTCCTATAGTGAACGTGTCCTAGAACGTGTCCTAGAGTGAACGTGTCCTAGAGTGAACATGTCCTAGAGTGAATGTGTCCCAGAACGTGTCCTAGAGTGAACGTGTCCTAGAGTGAACGTGTCCTAGAGTGAGCGTGTCCTAGAGTGAACATGTCCTAGAGTGAACGTGTCCTAGAGTGAATGTGTCCTAGAGTGAATGTGTCCTAGAGTGAATGTGTCCTAGAGTGAATGTGTCCTAGAGTGAATGTGTCCTAGAGTGAACGTGTCCTAGAGTGAGTGTGTCCTATAGTGAACGTGTCCTAGAGTGAACGTGTCCTAGAGAGAACATGTCCTAGAGTGAATGTGTCCTAGAACATATCCTAGAGTGAACGTGTCCTAGAGTGAACGTGTCCTAGAGTGAACGTGTCCTATAGTGAACGTGTCCTAGAGTGAACATGTCCTAGAGTGAACGTGTCCTAGAGTGAGTGTGTCCTAGAGTGAGTGTGTCCTATAGTGAACGAGTCCTAGAGTGAACGTGTCCTAGAGTGAACGTGTCCTAGAGTGAACGTGTCCTAGAGTGAACATGTCCTAGAGTGAACGTGTCCTAGAGTGAACGTGTCCTAGAGTGAACGTGTCCTAGAGTGAGTGTGTCCTAGAGTGAGTGTGTCCTAGAGTGAGTGTGTCCTAGAGTGAGTGTGTCCTAGAGTGAATGTGTCCTAGAGTGAATGTGTCCTAGAGTGAACGTGTCCTAGAGTGAACGTGTCCTAGAGTGAATGTGTCCTAGAGTGAGCGTGTCCTAGAGTGAACGTGTCCTAGAGTGAGTGTGTCCTAGAGTGAATGTGTACTAGAGGGAGTGTGTCCTAGAGTGAATGTGTCCTAGAGTGTGAACGTGTCCTATAGTGTATAGTGAACGTGTCCTATAGTGTATGTGTCCTATAGTGAACGTGTCCTAGAGTGAACGTGTCCTAGAACGTGTCCTAGAGTGAACGTGTCCTAGAGTGAGCGTGTCCTAGAGTGAACGTGTCCTAGAGTGAGTGTGTCCTAGAGTGAATGTGTACTAGAGGGAGTGTGTCCTAGAGTGAATGTGTCCTAGAGTGTGAACGTGTCCTTGAGTGAATGTGTCCTAGAGTGAACGTGTCCTAGAGTGAGTGTGTCCTAGAGTGAGTGTGTCCTAGAGTGAGTGTGTCCTAGAGTGAGTGTGTCCTAGAGTGAGTGTGTCCTAGAGTGTGAACGTGTCCTAGAGTGAACGTGTCCTAGAGTGAGTGTGTCCTAGAGTGAGTGTGTCCTAGAGTGAGTGTGTCCTAGAGTGTGTGTGTCCTAGAGTGTATGTGTCCTAGAGTGTATGTGTCCTAGAGTGAATGTGTCCTAGAGTGAATGTGTCCTAGAGTGAATGTGTCCTAGAGTGAATGTGTCCTAGAGTGAACGTGTCCTAGAGTGAATGTGTCCTAGAGTGAGCGTGTCCTAGAGTGAGTGTGTCCTAGAGTGAATGTGTACTAGAGGGAGTGTGTCCTAGAGTGAATGTGTCCTAGAGTGTGAACGTGTCCTAGAGTGAATGTGTCCTAGAGTGAACGTGTCCTAGAGTGAACGTGTCCTAGAGTGAACGTGTCCTAGAGTGAACGTGTCCTAGAGTGAACATGTCCTATAGTGAACATGTCCTATAGTGAACGTGTCCTAGAGTGAATGTGTCCTAGAGTGAACGTGTCCTAGAGTGAACGTGTCCTAGAGTGAACGTGTCCTAGAGTGAGTGTGTCCTAGAGTGAATGTGTACTAGAGGGAGTGTGTCCTAGTGTGAATGTGTCCTAGAGTGTGAACGTGTCCTAGAGTGAATGTGTCCTAGAGTGAACGTGTCCTAGAGTGAGTGTGTCCTAGAGTGAGTGTGTCCTAGAGTGAGTGTGTCCTAGAGTGAGTGTGTCCTAGAGTGAGTGTGTCCTAGAGTGTGAACGTGTCCTAGAGTGAACGTGTCCTAGAGTGAGTGTGTCCTAGAGTGAGTGTGTCCTAGAGTGAGTGTGTCCTAGAGTGAGTGTGTCCTAGAGTGTGTGTGTCCTAGAGTGTGTGTGTCCTAGAGTGTATGTGTCCTAGAGTGTATGTGTCCTAGAGTGAATGTGTCCTAGAGTGAATGTGTCCTAGAGTGAATGTGTCCTAGAGTGAATGTGTCCTAGAGTGAACGTGTCCTAGAGTGAATGTGTCCTAGAGTGAGCGTGTCCTAGAGTGAGTGTGTCCTAGAGTGAATGTGTACTAGAGGGAGTGTGTCCTAGAGTGAATGTGTCCTAGAGTGTGAACGTGTCCTAGAGTGAATGTGTCCTAGAGTGAACGTGTCCTAGAGTGAACGTGTCCTAGAGTGAACGTGTCCTAGAGTGAACGTGTCCTATAGTGAACATGTCCTATAGTGAACGTGTCCTAGAGTGAACATGTCCTAGAGTGAACGTGTCCTATAGTGAACATGTCCTATAGTGAACGTGTCCTAGAGTGAATGTGTCCTAGAGTGAACGTGTCCTAGAGTGAACGTGTCCTAGTGTGAACGTGTCCTAGAGTGAGTGTGTCCTAGAGTGTGTGTGTCCTAGAGTGAACGTGTCCTAGAGTGAGTGTGTCCTAGAGTGAGTGTGTCCTAGAGTGAGTGTGTCCTAGAGTGAACGTGTCCTAGAGTGAATGTGTCCTAGAGGGAATGTGTCCCAGAGTGAGCGTGTCCTAGAGTGAGTGTGTCCTAGAGTGAATGTGTACTAGAGGGAGTGTGTCCTAGAGTGAATGTGTCCTAGAGTGTGAACGTGTCCTAGAGTGAATGTGTCCTAGAGTGAACGTGTCCTAGAGTGAACGTGTCCTAGAGTGAACGTGTCCTAGAGTGAACGTGTCCTAGAGTGAACATGTCCTATAGTGAACATGTCCTATAGTGAACGTGTCCTAGAGTGAATGTGTCCTAGAGTGAACGTGTCCTAGAGTGAACGTGTCCTAGAGTGAACGTGTCCTAGAGTGAGTGTGTCCTAGAGTGAATGTGTACTAGAGGGAGTGTGTCCTAGTGTGAATGTGTCCTAGAGTGTGAACGTGTCCTAGAGTGAATGTGTCCTAGAGTGAACGTGTCCTAGAGTGAGTGTGTCCTAGAGTGAGTGTGTCCTAGAGTGAGTGTGTCCTAGAGTGAGTGTGTCCTAGAGTGAGTGTGTCCTAGAGTGTGAACGTGTCCTAGAGTGAACGTGTCCTAGAGTGAGTGTGTCCTAGAGTGAGTGTGTCCTAGAGTGAGTGTGTCCTAGAGTGAGTGTGTCCTAGAGTGTGTGTGTCCTAGAGTGTGTGTGTCCTAGAGTGTATGTGTCCTAGAGTGTATGTGTCCTAGAGTGAATGTGTCCTAGAGTGAATGTGTCCTAGAGTGAATGTGTCCTAGAGTGAATGTGTCCTAGAGTGAACGTGTCCTAGAGTGAATGTGTCCTAGAGTGAGCGTGTCCTAGAGTGAGTGTGTCCTAGAGTGAATGTGTACTAGAGGGAGTGTGTCCTAGAGTGAATGTGTCCTAGAGTGTGAACGTGTCCTAGAGTGAATGTGTCCTAGAGTGAACGTGTCCTAGAGTGAACGTGTCCTAGAGTGAACGTGTCCTAGAGTGAACGTGTCCTATAGTGAACATGTCCTATAGTGAACGTGTCCTAGAGTGAACATGTCCTAGAGTGAACGTGTCCTATAGTGAACATGTCCTATAGTGAACGTGTCCTAGAGTGAATGTGTCCTAGAGTGAACGTGTCCTAGAGTGAACGTGTCCTAGTGTGAACGTGTCCTAGAGTGAGTGTGTCCTAGAGTGTGTGTGTCCTAGAGTGAACGTGTCCTAGAGTGAGTGTGTCCTAGAGTGAGTGTGTCCTAGAGTGAGTGTGTCCTAGAGTGAACGTGTCCTAGAGTGAATGTGTCCTAGAGGGAATGTGTCCCAGAGTGAACGTGTCCTAGAGTGAACGTGTCCTAGAGTGAATGTGTCCTAGAGTGAACAAGTCCTGGAGCGAGCGTGTCCTAGAGTGAATGTGTCCTAGAGGGAATGTGTCCCAGAGTGAACTTGTCCTAGAGCGAGCGTGTCCTAGAGTGAACCGGTCTGGGAGCGAGCGTGTCCTAGAGTGAACGTGTCCTAGAGTGAGTGTGTCCTAGAGTGAACTTGTCCTAGAGTGAATGTGTCCTAGAGTGAGTGTGTCCTAGAGTGAGTGTGTCCTAGAGTGAGTGTGTCCTAGAGTGAGTGTGTCCTAGAGTGAATGTGTCCTATAGTGAACGTGTCCTAGAGTGAGTGTGTCCTAGAGTGAATGTGTCCTAGAGTGAACGTGTCCTAGAGTGAGTGTGTTCTAGAGTTAACGTGTCCTAGAGTGAGTGTGTCCTAGAGTGAATATGTCTCCTAGAGTGAGTGTCTCCTAGAGTGAGTGTGTCCTAGAGTGAGTGTGTCCTAGAGTGAGTGTGTCCTAGAGTGAGTGTGTCCTAGAGTGAACGTGTCCTAGAGTGAATGTGTCCTAGAGTGAGCGCATCCTAGAGTGAACATGTCCTAGAGTGAACGTGTCCTAGAGTGAATGTGTCATAGAGTGAGCGCATCCTAGAGTGAACATGTCCTAGAGGGAACATGTCCTAGAGGGAACATGTCCTAGAGTGAACATGTCCTAGAGTGAACGTGTCCTAGAGTGAACGCGTCCTAGAGTGAATGTGTCCTAGAGTGAATGTGTCCTAGAGTGAATGTGTCCTAGAGTGAATGTGTCCTAGAGTGAATGTGTCCTAGAGCGAACGCGTCCTAGAGTGAACGTGTCCTAGAGTGAACGTGTCCTAGAGTGAACGTGTCCTAGAGTGAGCGTGTCCTAGAGTGAATGTGTCCTAGAGTGAATGTGTCCTAGAACGTGTCCTAGAGTGAACGTGTCCTAGAGTGAACGTGTCCTAGAGTGAACGTGTCCTAGAGTGAACGTGTCCTAGAGTGAACGTGTCCTAGAGTGAGTGTGTCCTAGAGTGAACGTGTCCTAGAGTGAGTGTGTCCTAGAGTGAATGTTTCCTAGAGTGAGTGTGTCCTAGAGTGAATGTGTCCTAGAGTGTGAATGTGTCCTAGAGTGAATGTGTCCTAGAGTGAATGTGTCCTAGAGTGAACATGTCCTATAGTGAACGTGTCCTAGAGTGAATGTGTCCTAGAGTGTGTGTGTCCTAGAGTGTGTGTGTCCTAGAGTGTGTGTGTCCTAGAGTGAATGTGTCCTAGAGTGTGTGTGTCCTAGAGTGAACGTGTCCTAGAGTGAATGTGTCCTAGAGCGAACGCGTCCTAGAGTGAACGTGTCATAGAGTGAACGTGTCCTAGAGTGAGCGTGTTCTAGAGTGAACATGTCCTAGAGTGAATGTGTCCTAGAACGTGTCCTAGAGTGAACATGTCCTAGAGTGAACGTGTCCTAGAGTGAACATGTCCTAGAGTGAATGTGTCCTAGTGTGAATGTGTCCTAGAGTGAATGTGTCCTAGAGTGAGTGTGTCCTAGAGTGAGTGTGTCCTAGAGTGAACGTGTCCTAGAGTGAGTGTGTCCTAGAGTGAGTGTGTCCTAGAGTGAATGTGTCCTAGAGTGAATGTGTCCTAGAGTGAGTGTGTCCTAGAGTGAGTGTGTCCTAGAGTGAACGTGTCCTAGAGTGAGCGTGTGTCCTAGAGCGAGCGACTCCTAGAGTGAACGTGTCCTAGAGCGAGCGTGTCCTAGAGTGGATGTGTCCTATAGTGAACGACACGTGTCCTAGAGTGAACGTGTCCTAGAGTGAATGTGTCCTAGAGTGAACAAGTCCTGGAGCGAGCGTGTCCTAGAGTGAACGTGTCCTTTAGTGAACGTGTCCTAGAGTGAACGTGTCCTAGAGTGAACGTGTCCTAGAGAGAACATGTCCTAGAGTGAATGTGTCCTAGAACGTGTCCTAGAGTGAACGTGTCCTAGAGTGAACGTGTCCTAGAGTGAACGTGTCCTAGAGTGAATGTGTCCTATACTGAATGTGTCCTAGAATGAACGTGTCCTAGAACGTGTCCTAGAGTGAACGTGTCCTAGAGTGAACATGTCCTAGAGTTAATGTGTCCTAGAACGTGTCCTAGAGTGAACGTGTCCTAGAGTGAACGTGTCCTAGAGTAAATGTGTCCTAGAGTGAACATGTCCTAGAGTGAATGTGTCCTAGAGTGAGTGTGTCCTAGAGTGAACGTGTCCTAGAGTGAGTGTGTCCTAGAGTGAATGTGTCCTAGAGTGAGTGTGTCCTAGAGTGAATGTGTCCTAGAGTGTGAATGTGTCCTAGAGTGAATGTGTCCTAGAGTGAATGTGTCCTAGAGTGAATGTGTCCTAGAGTGAGTGTGTCCTAGAGTGAACGTGTCCTAGAGTGAGTGTGTCCTAGAGTAAATGTGTCCTAGAGTGAGTGCGTCCTAGAGTGAATGTGTCCTAGAGTGTGAACGTGTCCTAGAGTGAATGTGTCCTAGAGTGAACGTGTCCTAGAGTGAACATGTCCTAGAGCGAACGCGTCCTAGAGTGAATGTGTCCTAGAGTGAATGTGTCCTAGAGTGAATGTGTCCTAGAGTGAGTGTGTCCTAGAGTGAGTGTGTCCTAGAGTGAGTGTGTCCTAGAGTGAGTGTGTCCTAGAGTGAATGTGTCCTAGAGTGAGTGTGTCCTAGAGTGAACGTGTCCTAGAGTGAACGTGTCCTAGAGTGAACGTGTCCTAGAGTGAACGTGTCCTAGAGTGAACGTGTCCTAGAGTGAACAAGTCCTGGAACGAGCGTGTCCTAGAGTGAATGTGTCCTAGAGTGAGCGTGTCCTAGAGTGAGTGTGTCCTAGAGTGAATGTGTACTAGAGGGAGTGTGTCCTAGAGTGAATGTGTCCTAGAGTGTGTGTGTCCTAGAGTGAACGTGTCCTAGAGTGAATGTGTCCTAGAGCGAACGCGTCCTAGAGTGAACGTGTCATAGAGTGAACGTGTCCTAGAGTGAGCGTGTTCTAGAGTGAACATGTCCTAGAGTGAATGTGTCCTAGAACGTGTCCTAGAGTGAACATGTCCTAGAGTGAACGTGTCCTAGAGTGAACATGTCCTAGAGTGAATGTGTCCTAGTGTGAACGTGTCCTAGAGTGAATGTGTCCTAGAGTGAACGTGTCCTAGAGTGAACGTGTCCTAGAGTGAACGTGTCCTAGAGTGAACATGTCCTAGAGTGAATGTGTACTAGAGGGAGTGTGTCCTAGAGTGAATGTGTCCTAGAGTGTGAACGTGTCCTATAGTGTATAGTGAACGTGTCCTATAGTGAACGTGTCCTAGAGTGAACGTGTCCTAGAACGTGTCCTAGAGTGAACGTGTCCTAGAGTGAGCGTGTCCTAGAGTGAACGTGTCCTAGAGTGAGTGTGTCCTAGAGTGAATGTGTACTAGAGGGAGTGTGTCCTAGAGTGAATGTGTCCTAGAGTGTGAACGTGTCCTAGAGTGAATGTGTCCTAGAGTGAACGTGTCCTAGAGTGAGTGTGTCCTAGAGTGAGTGTGTCCTAGAGTGAGTGTGTCCTAGAGTGAGTGTGTCCTAGAGTGTGAACGTGTCCTAGAGTGAATGTGTCCTAGAGTGAACGTGTCCTAGAGTGAGTGTGTCCTAGAGTGAGTGTGTCCTAGAGTGAGTGTGTCCTAGAGTGAGTGTGTCCTAGAGTGAGTGTGTCCTAGAGTGTGTGTGTCCTAGAGTGTATGTGTCCTAGAGTGTATGTGTCCTAGAGTGAATGTGTCCTAGAGTGAATGTGTCCTAGAGTGAATGTGTCCTAGAGTGAATGTGTCCTAGAGTGAATGTGTCCTAGAGTGAACGTGTCCTAGAGTGAATGTGTCCTAGAGTGAGCGTGTCCTAGAGTGAGTGTGTCCTAGAGTGAATGTGTACTAGAGGGAGTGTGTCCTAGAGTGAATGTGTCCTAGAGTGTGAACGTGTCCTAGAGTGAATGTGTCCTAGAGTGAACGTGTCCTAGAGTGAACGTGTCCTAGAGTGAACGTGTCCTAGAGTGAACGTGTCCTAGAGTGAACATGTCCTATAGTGAACATGTCCTATAGTGAACGTGTCCTAGAGTGAATGTGTCCTAGAGTGAACGTGTCCTAGAGTGAACGTGTCCTAGTGTGAACGTGTCCTAGAGTGAGTGTGTCCTAGAGTGTGTGTGTCCTAGAGTGAACGTGTCCTAGAGTGAGTGTGTCCTAGAGTGAGTGTGTCCTAGAGTGAGTGTGTCCTAGAGTGAACGTGTCCTAGAGTGAATGTGTCCTAGAGGGAATGTGTCCCAGAGTGAACGTGTCCTAGAGTGAACGTGTCCTAGAGTGAATGTGTCCTAGAGTGAACAAGTCCTGGAGCGAGCGTGTCCTAGAGTGAATGTGTCCTAGAGGGAATGTGTCCCAGAGTGAACTTGTCCTAGAGCGAGCGTGTCCTAGAGTGAACCGGTCTGGGAGCGAGCGTGTCCTAGAGTGAACGTGTCCTAGAGTGAGTGTGTCCTAGAGTGAACTTGTCCTAGAGTGAATGTGTCCTAGAGTGAGTGTGTCCTAGGGTGAGTGTGTCCTAGAGTGAGTGTGTCCTAGAGTGAATGTGTCCTAGAGTGAACGTGTCCTAGAGTGAGTGTGTTCTAGAGTTAACGTGTCCTAGAGTGAGTGTGTCCTAGAGTGAATATGTCTCCTAGAGTGAGTGTCTCCTAGAGTGAGTGTGTCCTAGAGTGAGTGTGTCCTAGAGTGAGTGTGTCCTAGAGTGAGTGTGTCCTAGAGTGAACGTGTCCTAGAGTGAATGTGTCCTAGAGTGAGCGCATCCTAGAGTGAACATGTCCTAGAGTGAACGTGTCCTAGAGTGAATGTGTCCTAGAGTGAGCGCATCCTAGAGTGAACATGTCCTAGAGGGAACATGTCCTAGAGGGAACATGTCCTAGAGTGAACATGTCCTAGAGTGAACGTGTCCTAGAGCGAACACATCCTAGAGTGAATGTGTCCTAGAGTGAATGTGTCCTAGAGTGAATGTGTCCTAGAGTGAATGTGTCCTAGAGTGAATGTGTCCTAGAGCGAACGCGTCCTAGAGGGAACGTGTCCTAGAGTGAACGTGTCCTAGAGTGAACGTGTCCTAGAGTGAGCGTGTCCTAGAGTGAATGTGTCCTAGAGTGAATGTGTCCTAGAACGTGTCCTAGAGTGAACGTGTCCTAGAGTGAACGTGTCCTAGAGTGAACGTGTCCTAGAGTGAATGTGTCCTAGAGTGAGTGTGTCCTAGAGTGAACGTGTCCTAGAGTGAGTGTGTCCTAGAGTGAATGTGTCCTAGAGTGAGTGTGTCCTAGAGTGAATGTGTCCTAGAGTGTGAATGTGTCCTAGAGTGAATGTGTCCTAGAGTGAATGTGTCCTAGAGTGAACATGTCCTATAGTGAACGTGTCCTAGAGTGAACGTGTCCTAGAGTGAATGTGTCCTAGAGCGAACGCGTCCTAGAGTGAACGTGTCATAGAGTGAACGTGTCCTAGAGTGAGCGTGTTCTAGAGTGAACATGTCCTAGAGTGAATGTGTCCTAGAACGTGTCCTAGAGTGAACATGTCCTAGAGTGAACGTGTCCTAGAGTGAACATGTCCTAGAGTGAATGTGTCCTAGTGTGAATGTGTCCTAGAGTGAATGTGTCCTAGAGTGAGTGTGTCCTAGAGTGAGTGTGTCCTAGAGTGAACGTGTCCTAGAGTGAGTGTGTCCTAGAGTGAGTGTGTCCTAGAGTGAATGTGTCCTAGAGTGAATGTGTCCTAGAGTGAGTGTGTCCTAGAGTGAGTGTGTCCTAGAGTGAACGTGTCCTAGAGTGAGCGTGTGTCCTAGAGCGAGCGACTCCTAGAGTGAACGTGTCCTAGAGCGAGCGTGTCCTAGAGTGGATGTGTCCTATAGTGAACGACACGTGTCCTAGAGTGAACGTGTCCTAGAGTGAATGTGTCCTAGAGTGAACAAGTCCTGGAGCGAGCGTGTCCTAGAGTGAACGTGTCCTATAGTGAACGTGTCCTAGAGTGAACGTGTCCTAGAGTGAACGTGTCCTAGAGAGAACATGTCCTAGAGTGAATGTGTCCTAGAACGTGTCCTAGAGTGAACGTGTCCTAGAGTGAACGTGTCCTAGAGTGAACGTGTCCTAGAGTGAATGTGTCCTATACTGAATGTGTCCTAGAGTGAACGTGTCCTAGAACGTGTCCTAGAGTGAACGTGTCCTAGAGTGAACATGTCCTAGAGTTAAAGTGTCCTAGAACGTGTCCTAGAATGAACGTGTCCTAGAGTGAACGTGTCCTAGAGTGAATAAGTCCTAGAGTGAACATGTCCTAGAGTGAATGTGTCCTAGAGTGAGTGTGTCCTAGAGTGAACGTGTCCTAGAGTGAGTGTGTCCTAGAGTGAATGTGTCCTAGAGTGAGTGTGTCCTAGAGTGAATGTGTCCTAGAGTGTGAATGTGTCCTAGAGTGAATGTGTCCTAGAGTGAATGTGTCCTAGAGTGAATGTGTCCTAGAGTGAATGTGTCCTAGAGTGAGTGTGTCCTAGAGTGAACGTGTCCTAGAGTGAGTGTGTCCTAGAGTAAATGTGTCCTAGAGTGAGTGCGTCCTAGAGTGAATGTGTCCTAGAGTGTGAACGTGTCCTAGAGTGAATGTGTCCTAGAGTGAACGTGTCCTAGAGTGAACATGTCCTAGAGCGAACGCGTCCTAGAGTGAATGTGTCCTAGAGTGAATGTGTCCTAGAGTGAATGTGTCCTAGAGTGAGTGTGTCCTAGAGTGAGTGTGTCCTAGAGTGAGTGTGTCCTAGAGTGAGTGTGTCCTAGAGTGAATGTGTCCTAGAGTGAGTGTGTCCTAGAGTGAACGTGTCCTAGAGTGAACGTGTCCTAGAGTGAACGTGTCCTAGAGTGAACGTGTCCTAGAGTGAACGTGTCCTAGAGTGAACGTGTCCTAGAGTGAACAAGTCCTGGAACGAGCGTGTCCTAGAGTGAATGTGTCCTAGAGGGAATGTGTCCCAGAGTGAACGTGTCCTAGAGTGAACGTGTCCTAGAGTGAATGTGTCCTAGAGTGAACAAGTCCTGGAGCGAGCGTGTCCTAGAGTGAATATGTCCTAGAGGGAATGTGTCCCAGAGTGAACGTGTCCTAGAGTGAACCGGTCTGGGAGCGAGCGTGTCCTAGAGTGAACCGGTCTGGGAGCGAGCGTGTCCTAGAGTGAACCGGTCTGGGAGCGAGTGTGTCCTAGAGTGAACGTGTCCTAGAGTGAATGTGTTCTAGAGTGAATGTGTCCTAGAGTGAATGTGTCCTAGAGTGAACGTGTCCTGGAGCAAGCGTTTCCTAGAGCTGTATTTCTCAACCTTTTTGGCGACTGTACCCCAAAGGCTGAAAGTATGTCCGCGGGTAACACCCCCCCCCCCCCGTGCAGAACTTTGTGTGGGAGGGGTACCCGCGGACAAAAGGCTTGTTCTTACCTTTATGCCCAGACCTGACCAGTGGGGGCGCCCTACAAGACTTAATATTAACCAACAGATCTGACCAGAGGGGGAGCCCTACAAGACTTAATATTAACCAACAGACCAGACCAGAGGGGGCGACCTACTAGACTTAATATTAACCAACAGACCTGACCAGAGAGGGCGCCCTACAAGACTTAATATTAACCAACAGACCTGACCAGAGGGGGCGCCCTACAAGACTTAATATTATCCAACAGACCTGACCAGAGGGGGCGCCCTACAAGACTTAATATTAACCAACAGACCTGACCAGAGGGGGCGCCCTACTAGACTTAATATTAACCAACAGACCTGACCAGAGGGGGCGCCCTACTAGACTTAATATTAACCAACAGACCTGACCAGAGTGAGCGTGTGTCCTAGAGTGAACGTGTCCTAGAGTGAATGTGTCCTAGAACGTGTCATAGAGTGAACATGTCCTAGAGTGAACGTGTCCTAGAGTGAATGTATCCTAAAGTGAACGTGTCCTAGAGCGAGCGTGTCCTAGAGTGAGCGTGTCTTAGAGTGAACGTGTCCTAGAGTGAACGTGTCCTAGAGTGAACGTGTCCTAGAGCGAGCGTGTCCTAGAGTGAGCGTGTCCTAGAGTGAGCGTGTCCTAGAGTGAACGTGTCCTAGAGTGAACGTGTCCTAGAGTAAGCGTGTCCTAGAGTGAACGTGTCCTAGAGTGAACGTGTCCTAGAGCGAGCGTGTCCTAGAGTGAACGTGTCCTAGAGTGAATGTGTCCTAGAGTGAATGTGTCCTAGAGTGAATGTGTCCTATAATGAACGTGTCCTAGAGTGAACGTGTCCTAGAGTGAACGTGTCCTACAGTGAACGTGTCCTAGAGTGAATGTGTCCTAGAGTGAACGTGTCCTATAGTGAACGTGTTCTAGAATGAGCGTGTCCTAGAGTGAACATGTTCAAGAGTGAATGTGTCCCAGAATCAACGTGTCCTAGAGTGAACATGTCCTAGAGTGAGCGTGTCCTAGAGTGAGCGTGTCCTAGATCGAGCGTGTCCTAGAGCGAGTGTGTCCTAGAGTGAACATGTCCTAGAGTGAGCGTGTCCTAGAGTGAACATGTTCAAGAGTGAATGTGTCCCAGAATCAACGTGTCCTAGAGTGAACATGTCCTAGAGTGAGCGTGTCCTAGAGTGAACGTGTCCTAGAGCGAGCGTGTCCTAGAGCGAGCGTGTCCTAGAGCGAGCGTGTCCTATAGTGAATGTGTCCTATAGTGAATGTGTCCTATAGTGAACGTGTCCTAGAGTGAACGTGTCCTAGAGTGAATGTGTCCTAGAGTGAATGTAACCTAGAGTGAATGTGTCCTAGAGTGAACGTGTCCTAGAGTTAATGTGTCCTAGAGTGAACGTGTCCTAGAATGAAGTTCTCCTAGAGTGAATGTGTCCTAGAACGTGTCCTAGAGTGAACGTGTCCTAGAGTTAATGTGTCCTAGAGTGAACGTGTCCTGGAGCGAGCATGTCCTGGAGTGAATGTGTCCTAGAGTGAACGTGTCCTAGAGTGAGTGTGTCCTAGAGTGAACGTGTCCTAGAATGAAGTTCTCCTAGAGTGAATGTGTCCTAGAACGTGTCCTAGAGTGAACGTGTCCTAGAGTGAGCGTGTCCTAGAGCGAGCGTGTCCTAGAGCGAGCGTGTCCTAGAGTGAACGTGTCCTATAGTGAACGTGTCCTAGAGTGAACGTGTCCTAGAGTGAACGTGTCCTAGAGTGAATGTTTCCTAGAGCGAACGCGTCCTAGAGTGAATGTGTCCTAGAGTGAATGTATCCTAGAACGTGTCCAAGAGTGAATGTGTCCTAGAGTGAATGTGTCCTAGAGTGAACGTGTCCTAGAGTGAACGTGTCCTAGAATGAAGTTCTCCTAGAGTGAATGTGTCCTAGAACGTGTCCTTGAGTGAATGTGTCCTAGAATGAAGTTCTCCTAGAGTGAATGTGTCCTAGAACGTGTCCAAGAGTGAATGTGTCCTAGAGTGAACGTGTCCTAGAGTGAATGTGTCCTAGAGTGAACGTGTCCTAGAATGAAGTTCTCCTAGAGTGAATGTGTCCTAGAACGTGTTCTAGAGTGAACGTGTCCTAGAGTTAATGTGTCCTAGTGTGAACGTGTCCTGGAGCGAGCATGTCCTGGAGTGAACGTGTCCTAGAGTGAATGTGTCCTAGAGTGAATGTGTCCTAGAGTGAACTTGTCCTAGAATGAAGTTCTCCTAGAGTGAATGTGTCCTAGAACATGTCCTAGAGTGAGCGTGTCCTAGATCGAGCGTGTCCTAGAGCGAGCTTGTCCTAGAGTGAATGTGTCCTAGAGTGAATGTGTCCTAGAGTGAACGTGTCCTAGAGTGAACGTGTCCCAGAGTCAACGTGTCCTATAGTGAATGTGTTCTAGAGTGAATGTGTCCTAGAGTGAACGTGTCCTAGAGTGAGCGTGTCCTAGAGTGAACATGTCCTAGAGTGAATGTGTCCTAGAATTAAGTTCTCCTAGAGTGAATGTGTCCTAGAACGTGTCCTAGAGTGAACGTGTCCTAGAGTGAATGTGTCCTAGAGTGAACGTGTCCTGGAGCGAGCATGTCCTAGAGTGAACATGTCCTAGAACGTGTCCTAGAGTGAACGTGTCCTAGAGTGAACGTGTCCTAGAGTGAGCGTGTCCTAGAGTGAACATGTCCTAGAGTGAATGTGTCCTAGAACGTGTCCTAGAGTGAATGTGTCCTAGAGTGAATGTGTCCTAGAGTGAATGTGTCCTAGAGTGAACGTGTCCTAGAGTGAATGTTTCCTAGAGTGAACGTGTCCTAGAATTAAGTTCTCCTAGAGTGAATGTGTCCTAGAACTTGTCCTAGAGTGAACGTGTCCTAGAGTGAATGTGTCCTAGAGTGAACGTGTCCTCGAGCGAGCATGTCCTAGAGTGAACGTGTCCTAGAACGTGTCCTAGAGTGAATGTGTCCTAGAGTTAATGTGTCCTAGAGTGAATGTGTCCTAGAGTGAATGTGTCCTAGAGTAAATGTGTCCTAGAGTGAATGTATCCTAGAACGTGTCCAATAGTGAATGTGTCCTAGAGTGAATGTGTCCTAGAGTGAACGTGTCCTAGAGTGAACGTGTCCTAGAATGAAGTTCTCCTAGAGTGAATGTGTCCTAGAACGTGTCCTTGAGTGAACGTGTCCTAGAATGAAGTTCTCCTAGAGTGAATGTGTCCTAGAACGTGTCCAAGAGTGAATGTGTCCTAGAGTGAACGTGTCCTAGAGTGAATGTGTCCTAGAGTGAACGTGTCCTAGAATGAAGTCCTAGAGTGAATGTGTCCTAGAACGTGTTCTAGAGTGAACGTGTCCTAGAGTTAATGTGTCCTAGTGTGAACGTGTCCTGGAGCGAGCATGTCCTGGAGTGAATGTGTCCTAGAGTGAACGTGTCCTAGAGTGAATGTGTCCTAGAGTGAACGTGTCCTAGAATGAAGTTCTCCTAGAGTGAATGTGTCCTAGAACATGTCCTAGAGTGAGCGTGTCCTAGATCGAGCGTGTCCTAGATCGAGCGTGTCCTAGAGCGAGCGTGTCCTAGAGTGAATGTGTCCTATAGTGAATGTGTCCTAGAGTGAACGTGTCCTAGAGTGAACGTGTCCTAGAGTGAACGTGTCCTAGAGTGAATGTGTCCTAGAGTGAACGTGTCCTAGAGTGAGCGTGTCCTAGAGTGAACATGTCCTAGAGTGAATGTGTCCTAGAATTAAGTTCTCCTAGAGTGAATGTGTCCTAGAACGTGTCCTAGAGTGAACGTGTCCTAGAGTGAATGTGTCCTAGAGTGAACGTGTCCTGGAGCGAGCATGTCCTAGAGTGAACGTGTCCTAGAACGTGTCCTAGAGTGAACGTGTTCTAGAGTGAACGTGTCCTAGAGTGAGCGTGTCCTAGAGTGAACATGTCCTAGAGTGAATGTGTCCTAGAACGTGTCCTAGAGTGAATGTGTCCTAGAGCGAATGTGTCCTAGAGTGAACATGTCCTAGAGTGAATGTTTCCTAGAGTGAACGTGTCCTAGAATTAAGTTCTCCTAGAGTGAATGTGTCCTAGAACGTGTCCTAGAGTGAACGTGTCCTAGAGTGAATGTGTCCTAGAGTGAACGTGTCCTGGAGCGAGCATGTCCTAGAGTGAACGTGTCCTAGAGTGAACGTGTCCTAGAGTGAATGTGTCCTAGAGTGAACGTGTCCTAGAGTGAATGTGTCCTAGAGTGAACGTGTCCTAGAGTGAACGTGTCCTAGAGTGAACGTGTCCTAGAGTGAATGTGTCCTAGAGTGAACGTGTCCTAGAGTGAACGTGTCCTAGAGTGAACGTGTCCTAGAGTGAACGTGTCCTAGAGTGAATGTGTCCTAGAGTGAACGTGTCCTAGAGTGAACGTGTCCTAGAGTGAACGTGTCCTAGAGTGAACGTGTCCTAGAGAGAACGTGTCCTAGAGTGAACGTGTCCTAGAGTGAATGTGTCCTAGAGTGAACGTGTCCTAGAGTGAACGTGTCCTAGAGTGAACGTGTCCTAGAGCAGTGATTCTCAACCTTTTTGGCAACTGTACCCCAAAGGCTGAAAGTATGTCCGCGGATAACTTCCCCCCCCCCCCCCGTGCAGAACTTTGTGCGGGAGGGGTACCCGCGGACAAAAGGCTTGTTCTTACCTTTATGCTAAGCAGCAGACCTGACCAGAGGGGGCGCCCTACTAGACTTAATATTATCCAACAGACCTGACCAGAGGGGGCGCCCTACTAGACTTAATATTATCCAACAGATCTGACCAGAGGGGGCGCCCTACTAGACTTAATATTATCCAACAGATCTGACCAGAGGGGGCGCCCTACTAGACTTAATATTATCCAACAGATCTGACCAGAGGGGGCGCCCTACTAGACTTAATATTATCCAACAGATCTGACCAGAGGGGGCGCCCTACTAGACTTAATATTAACCAACAGACCTGACTAGAGGGGACGCCCTACTAGACTTAATATTAACCAACAGACCTGACCAGAGGGGGCGCCCTACTAGACTTAATATTATCCAACAGACCTGACCAGAGGGGGCGCCCTACAAGACTTAATATTAACCAACAGATCTGACCAGAGGGGGCGCCCTACAAGACTTAATATTAACCAACAGACCTGACCAGAGGGGGCGCCCTACTAGACTTAATATTATCCAACAGATCTGACCAGAGGGGGCGCCCTACTAGACTTAATATTATCCAATAGATCTGACCAGAGGGGGCGCCCTACTAGACTTAATATTATCCAACAGATCTGACCAGAGGGGGCACCCTACTAGACTTAATATTAACCAACAGACCTGACTAGAGGGGACGCCCTACTAGACTTAATATTAACCAACAGACCTGACCAGAGGGGGCGCCCTACTAGACTTAATATTATCCAACAGACCTGACCAGAGGGGGCGCCCTACAAGACTTAATATTAACCAACAGATCTGACCAGAGGGGGCGCCCTACAAGACTTAATATTAACCAACAGACCTGACCAGAGGGGGCGCCCTACTAGACTTAATATTAACCAACAGATCTGACCCGAGGGGGTGCCCTACTAGACTTAATATTATCCAACAGACCTGACCAGAGGGGGCGCCCTACTAGACTTAATATTATCCAACAGACCTGACCAGAGGGGGCGCCCTACTAGACTTAATATTAACCAACATACCTGACCAGAGGGGGCGCCCTACTAGACTTAGTATTATCCAACAGACCTGACCAGAGGGGGCGCCCTACTAGACTTAATATTAACCAACAGACCTGACCAGAGGGGGCGCCCTTCTAGGCTTAATATTAACCAACAGACCTGACCAGAGGGGGCGCCCTACTAGACTTAATATTAACCAACAGATCTGACCCGAGGGGGCGCCCTACTAGACTTAATATTAACCAACAGACCTGACCAGAGGGGGCGCCCTACTAGAGTTAATATTATCCAACAGACCTGACCAGAGGGGGCGCCCTACTAGACTTAATATAAACCAACAGACCTGACCAGAGGGGGCGCCCTACTAGACTTAATATTATCCAACAGACCTGACCAGAGGGGGCGCCCTACAAGACTTAATATTAACCAACAGACCTGACCAGAGGGGGCGCCCTACTAGACTTAATATTATCCAACAGATCAGACCAGAGGGGGCGCCCTACTAGACTTAATATTACCCAACAGACCTGACCAGAGGGGGCGCCCTACAAGACTTAATATTAACCAACAGATCTGACCAGAGGGGGCGCCCTACAAGACTTAATATTAACCAACAGACCTGACCAGAGGGGGCGCCCTTCTAGGCTTAATATTAACCAACAGACCTGACCAGAGGGGGCGCCCTACTAGACTTAATATTAACCAACAGATCTGACCCGAGGGGGCGCCCTACTAGACTTAATATTAACCAACAGACCTGACCAGAGGGGGCGCCCTCCTAGACTTAATATTAACCAACAGACCTGACCAGAGGGGGCGCCCTACTAGAGTTAATATTATCCAACAGACCTGACCAGAGGGGGCGCCCTACTAGACTTAATATAAAGCAACAGACCTGACCAGAGGGGGCGCCCTACTAGACTTAATATTATCCAACAGACCTGACCAGAGGGGGCGCCCTACTAGACTTAATATTAACCAACAGACCTGACCAGAGGGGGCGCCCTACTAGACTTAATATTAACCAACAGACCTGACCAGAGGGGGCGCCCTACAAGACTTAATATTAACCAACAGACCTGACCAGAGGGGGCGCCCTACTAGACTTAATATTATCCAACAGACCTGACCAGAGGGCGCCCTACTAGACTTAATATTACCCAACAGACCTGACCAGAGGGGGCGCCCTACAAGACTTAATATTAACCAACAGATCTGACCAGAGGGGGCGCCCTACAAGACTTAATATTAACCAACAGACCTGACCAGAGGGGGCGCCCTACTAGACTTAATATTAACCAACAGATCTGACCCGAGGGGGCGCCCTACTAGACTTAATATTAACCAACAGATCTGACCCGAGGGGGCGCCCTACTAGACTTAATATTATCCAACAGACCTGACCAGAGGGGGCGCCCTACTAGACTTAATATTATCCAACAGACCTGACCAGAGGGGGCGCCCTACTAGGCTTAATATTAACCAACAGACCTGACCAGAGGGGGCGCCCTACTAGACTTAATATTAACCAACAGATCTGACCAGAGGGGGCGCCCTACAAGACTTAATATTAACCAACAGATCTGACCCGAGGGGGCGCCCTACTAGACTTAATATTAACCAACAGACCTGACCAGAGGGGGCACCCTACTAGACTTAATATTATCCAACAGACCTGACCAGAGGGGGCGCCCTACTAGACTTAATATTATCCAACAGACCTGACCAGAGGGGGCGCCCTACTAGACTTAATATTATCAGACCTGACCAGAGGGGGCGCCCTACAAGACTTAATATAAACCAACAGACCTGACCAGAGGGGGCGCCCTACTAGACTTAATATTATCCAACAGACCTGACCAGAGGGGGCGCCCTACAAGACTTAATATTAACCAACAGACCTGACCAGAGGGGGCGCCCTACTAGACTTAATATTATCCAACAGATCAGACCAGAGGGGGCGCCCTACTAGACTTAATATTACCCAACAGACCTGACCAGAGGGGGCGCCCTACAAGACTTAATATTAACCAACAGATCTGACCAGAGGGGGCGCCCTACAAGACTTAATATTAACCAACAGACCTGACCAGAGGGGGCGCCCTTCTAGGCTTAATATTAACCAACAGACCTGACCAGAGGGGGCGCCCTACTAGACTTAATATTAACCAACAGATCTGACCCGAGGGGGCGCCCTACTAGACTTAATATTAACCAACAGACCTGACCAGAGGGGGCGCCCTCCTAGACTTAATATTAACCAACAGACCTGACCAGAGGGGGCGCCCTACTAGAGTTAATATTATCCAACAGACCTGACCAGAGGGGGCGCCCTACTAGACTTAATATAAAGCAACAGACCTGACCAGAGGGGGCGCCCTACTAGACTTAATATTATCCAACAGACCTGACCAGAGGGGGCGCCCTACAAGACTTAATATTAACCAACAGACCTGACCAGAGGGGGCGCCCTACTAGACTTAATATTATCCAACAGATCAGACCAGAGGGGGCGCCCTACTAGACTTAATATTACCCAACAGACCTGACCAGAGGGGGCGCCCTACAAGACTTAATATTAACCAACAGATCTGACCAGAGGGGGCGCCCTACTAGACTTAATATTATCCAACAGACCTGACCAGAGGGGGCGCCCTACTAGGCTTAATATTAACCAACAGACCTGACCAGAGGGGGCGCCCTACTAGACTTAATATTAACCAACAGATCTGACCAGAGGGGGCGCCCTACAAGACTTAATATTAACCAACAGATCTGACCCGAGGGGGCGCCCTACTAGACTTAATATTAACCAACAGACCTGACCAGAGGGGGCACCCTACTAGACTTAATATTATCCAACAGACCTGACCAGAGGGGGCGTCCTACTAGACTTAATATTAACCAACAGACCTGACCAGAGGGGGCGCCCTACTAGACTTAATATAAACCAACAGACCTGACCAGAGGGGGCGCCCTACTAGACTTAATATTAACCAACAGACCTGACCAGAGGGGGCGCCCTACTAGACTTAATATTAACCAACAGACCTGACCAGAGGGGGCGCCCTACTAGACTTAATATTAACTAACAGACCTGACCAGAGGGGGCGCCCTACAAGACTTAATATTAACCAACAGATCTGACCAGAGAGGGCGCCCTACTAGACTTAATATTATCCAACAGACCTGACCAGAGGGGGCGCCCTACTAGACTTAATATTATCAGACCTGACCAGAGGGGGCGCCCTACAAGACTTAATATTAACCAACAGATCTGACCAGAGGGGGCGCCCTACAAGACTTAATATTAACCAACAGACCTGACCAGAGGGGGCGCCCTACTAGACTTAATATTAACCAACAGACCTGACCAGAGGGGGGGCCCTACTAGACTTAATATTAACCAACAGACCCGACCAGAGGGGGCGCCCTACTAGACTTAATATTACCCAACAGACCTGACCAGAGGGGGCGCCCTACTAGACTTAATATTAACCAACAGACCTGACCAGAGGGGGCGCCCTACTAGACTTAATATTAACCAACAGATCTGACCAGAGTGGGCGCCCTACTAGACTTAATATTAACCAACAGACCTGACCAGAGGGGGCGCCCTACTAGACTTAATATTAACCAACAGACCTGACCAGAGGGGGCGCCCTACTAGACTTAATATTAACCAACAGACCTGACCAGAGGGGGCGCCCTACTAGACTTAATATTATCCAACAGACCTGACCAGAGGGGGCGCCCTACTAGACTTAATATTAACCAACAGATCTGACCAGAGGGGGCGCCCTACTAGACTTAATATTAACCAACAGACCTGACCAGAGGGGGCGCCCTACTAGAGTTAATATTATCCAACAGATCTGACCAGAGGGGGCGCCCTACTAGACTTAATATTAACCAACATACCTGACCAGAGGGGGCGCCCTACTAGACTTAATATTAACCAACAGACCTGACCAGAGGGGGCGCCCTACTAGACTTAATATTAACCAACAGATCTGACCAGAGGGGGCGCCCTACTAGACTTAATATTAACCAACAGATCTGACCAGAGGGGGCGCCCTACTAGACTTAATATTAACCAACATACCTGACCAGAGGGGGCGCCCTACTAGACTTAATATTAACCAACAGACCTGACCAGAGGGGGGGCCCTACTAGACTTACTATTAACCAACAGACCCGACCAGAGGGGGCGCCCTACTAGACTTAATATTACCCAACAGACCTGACCAGAGGGGGCGCCCTACTAGACTTAATATTAACCAACAGACCTGACCAGAGGGGGCGCCCTACTAGACTTAATATTAACCAACAGATCTGACCAGAGTGGGCGCCCTACTAGACTTAATATTAACCAACAGACCTGACCAGAGGGGGCGCCCTACTAGACTTAATATTAACCAACAGACCTGACCAGAGGGGGCGCCCTACTAGACTTAATATTAACCAACAGACCTGACCAGAGGGGGCGCCCTACTAGACTTAATATTATCCAACAGACCTGACCAGAGGGGGCGCCCTACTAGACTTAATATTAACCAACAGATCTGACCAGAGGGGGCGCCCTACTAGACTTAATATTAACCAACATACCTGACCAGAGGGGGCGCCCTACTAGACTTAATATTAACCAACAGACCTGACCAGAGGGGGCGCCCTACTAGACTTAATATTAACCAACAGATCTGACCAGAGGGGGCGCCCTACTAGACTTAATATTAACCAACAGATCTGACCAGAGGGGGCGCCCTACTAGACTTAATATTAACCAACATACCTGACCAGAGGGGGCGCCCTACTAGACTTAATATTATCCAACAGACCTGACCAGAGGGGGCGCCCTACTAGACTTAATATTAACCAACAGATCTGACCAGAGGGGGCGCCCTACTAGACTTAATATTAACCAACATACCTGACCAGAGGGGGCGTCCTACTAGACTTAATATTAACCAACAGACCTGACCAGAGGGGGCGCCCTACTAGACCTAATATTAACCAACAGACCTGACTAGAGGGGGCGTCCTACTAGACTTAATATTAACCAACAGACCTGACCAGAGGGGGCGTCCTACTAGACTTAATATTAACCAACAGACCTGACCAGAGGGGGCACCCTACAAGACTTAATATTAACCAACAGACCTGACTAGAGGGGGCGCCCTACTAGACTTAATATTAACCAACAGACCTGACCAGAGGGGGCGTCCTACTAGACTTAATATTAACCAACAGACCTGACCAGAGGGGGCGCCCTACTAGACTTAATATTATCAGACCTGACCAGAGAGGGCGCCCTACTAGACTTAATATTAACAGACCTGACCAGAGGGGGCGCCCTACAAGACTTAATATTAACCAACAGACCTGACCAAAGGGGGCGCCCTACTAGACTTAATATTAACAGACCTGACCAGAGGGGGCGCCCTACTAGACTTAATATTAACCAACAGACCTGACCAGAGGGGGCGCCCTAAAGACTTAATATTAACCAACAGACCTGACCAGAGGGGAAGCCCTTCTAGACTTAATATTAACCAACAGACCTGACCACAGGGGGCACCCTACTAGACTTAATATTAACCAACAGACCTGACCAGAGGGGGCGCCCTACAAGACTTAATATTAACCAACAGATCGGACCAGAGGGGGCGCCCTACTAGACTTAATATTAACCAACAGACCTGACCAGAGAGGGCGCCCTACTAGACTTAATATTATCCAACAGACCTGACCAGAGGGGGTGCCCTACTAGACTTAATATTAACCAACGGATCTGACCAGACGGGGCGCCCTACAAGACTTAATATTAACCAACAGACCTGACCAGAGGGGGCGCCCTACTAGACTTAATATTAACCAACAGACCTGACCAGAGGGGGCGCCCTACAAGACTTAATATTAACCAACAGACCTGACCAGAGGGGGCGCCCTACTAGACTTAATATTAACCAACGGATCTGACCAGAGGGGGCGCCCTACTAGACTTAATATTAACAGACCTGACCAGAGGGGGCGCCCTACTAGACTTAATATTACCCAACAGACCTGACCAGAGGGGGCGCCCTACAAGACTTAATATTAACCAACAGATCTGACCAGAGGGGGCGCCCTACAAGACTTAATATTACCCAACAGACCTGACCAGAGGGGGCGCCCTACAAGACTTAATATTAACCAACAGATCTGACCAGAGGGGGCGCCCTACTAGACTTAATATTAACCAACAGACCTGACCAGAGGGGGCGCCCTACAAGACTTAATATTAACCAACAGACCTGACCAGAGGGGGCGCCCTACTAGACTTAATATTAACCAACGGATCTGACCAGAGGGGGCGCCCTACTAGACTTAATATTAACAGACCTGACCAGAGGGGGCGCCCTACTAGACTTAATATTACCCAACAGACCTGACCAGAGGGGGCGCCCTACAAGACTTAATATTAACCAACAGACCTGACCAGAGGGGGCGCCCTACAAGACTTAATATTAACCAACAGACCTGACCAGAGGGGGCGCCCTACTAGACTTAATATTAACCAACAGATCTGACCAGAGGGGGCGCCCTACTAGACTTAATATTAACCAACAGACCTGACCAGAGGGGGCGCCCTACTAGACTTAATATTAACCAACAGACCTGACCAGAGGGGGCGCCCTACTAGACTTAATATTATCCAACAGACCTGACCAGAGGGGGCGCCCTACTAGACTTAATATTAACCAACAGACCTGACCAGAGGGGGCGCCCTACAAGACTTAATATTAACCAACAGACCTGACCAGAGGGGGCGCCCTACTAGACTTAATATTAACCAACGGATCTGACCAGAGGGGGCGCCCTACAAGACTTAATATTAACAGACCTGACCAGAGGGGGCGCCCTACTAGACTTAATATAAACCAACAGATCTGACCAGAGGGGGCGCCCTACAAGACTTAATATTAACCAACAGACCTGACCAGAGGGGGCGCCCTACTAGACTTAATATTAACCAACAGACCTGACCAGAGGGGGCGCCCTACTAGACTTAATATTAACCAACAGACCTGACCAGAGGGGGCGCCCTACTAGACTTAATATTATCCAACAGACCTGACCAGAGGGGGCACCCTACTAGACTTAATATTAACCAACAGACCTGACCAGAGGGGGCGCCCTACTAGACTTAATATTATCCAACAGACCTGACCAGAGGGGGCGCCCTACTAGACTTAGTATTATCCAACAGACCTGACCAGAGGGGGCGCCCTACTAGACTTAATATTATCCAACAGACCTGACCAGAGGGGGCGCCCTACTAGACTTAATATTAACCAACATACCTGACCAGAGGGGGCGCCCTACTAGACTTAGAATACTGACACTAAATGGGAGACTTTTAAAAATTTCTTATACTCTCACTGTAAAATGTATAAACCTTATGGGAATAAAAGGGTCATAAATAAAAGAAAACCAATATGGATGAATAAAAATGTTAAGGGGGCAATAAATGACAAAAATAAAGCATTTAAACTACTAAATCAGGACTACAGTGAAGAAGTAAAAAGCTAGAGAGAAAAATGTAAATTATGTAAAAAAAAACAGATAAAAGCCGCAAAAATAGAGACAGAAAAAGAGTAAAACTAACCCCAAAATGTTATTTAACTATATAAATAGCAAAAAGGTCAAAGATGAAAGTGTGGGTCCTTTAAAAAACGATAAAGAAGAAATTATAAACGGGTATCAGGAAAAAGCAAATATATTAAACAAATTCTTCTCCACTGTATTCACCGAGGAAAATGAAATGCCAGGTGAAATACAGCAAGATAAGGAAAACTCCCCAGTACAGGTCACATGTCTAACCCAGGAAGAAGTACAGGTCACCTGTCTAACCCAGGAAGAAGTACAGGTCACCTGTCTAACCCAGGAAGAAGTACAGGTCACCTGTCTAACCCAGGAAGAAGTACAGGTCACCTGTCTAACCCAGGAAGAAGTACAGGTCACCTGTCTAATCCAGGAAGAAGTATAGATCACCTGTCTAACCCAGGAAGAAGTACAAGTCACCTGTCTAACCCAGGAAGAAGTACAGGTCACCTGTCTAACCCAGGATGAAGTACAGGTCACCTGTCTAACCCAGAAAGAAGTAGAGTGCCGCCTACAAAAAAATCAAAATAGACAAATCGCCAGGTCCAGATGTCATTCACCCCCGTGTTCTAAAGGAATTAAGTAATGTAATAGACAGACCCATATTTTTATATTCATGGACTCTATAGTAACAGGGACTGTTCCCCAGGACTGGCGCATGGCAAATATGGTGCCAATATTTAAAAAGGGGACAAAAAGTGACCCTGGGAATTACAGACCTGTTAGTTTAACCTCTGTTGTATGTAAATTGTTTGAGGGTTTTCTAAGAGATGCTATTTTGGAATATCTTGATGAAAATAAATGTATGACTCCATATCAGCATGGCTTTATGAGGTATCAGTCCTGTCACCTGATCAGCTTTTATGAGGAGGTGAGCTCCAGACTGGATGAGGGGCAATCGCTGGATGTTGTATATCTGGATTTTTCCAAAGCATTTGATACGGTTCCACATAAAATGTTGGTGCATAAAATGAGAAGGATTGGTCTGGGGGAGAATGTGTGCAAGTGGGTAAGTAACTGGCTCAGTGATAGGAAACAGAGGGTGGTTATTAATGGTACTTATTCTGATTGGGTGACTGTTACTAGTGGGGACCACAGGGGTCCGTCTTGGGTCCTGTCCTATTTAATATATTCATTAAGACCTTGTAGAGGGGTTGAATAGAAAAGTAGCAATCTTTGCAGATGATAGTAAACTCTGTAAAGCGGTAAACACAATTGAGGTCAGGGCACTGTTACAAATGGATCTGGATAGGTTGGAGGCTTGGGCTGGGAAGTGGCAGATGAGGTTCAACACTGATAAATGTAAGGTAATGCACATGGGGAGGAAAAATCCGGGCTGGGATTATGTATTAAATGGGAGAACACTTGGGACAACTGACGTGGAAAAGGACTTAGGAGTCTTAGTTAACAGTAAATTTAGCTGTAGTGACCAGTGTCGGGCAACTGCTAATTACATTTTACTGCCTTGTGCTTTATTACTCCACATCCCCCCTCCGCCTTTATCCGTCTCCCCTCCTCTGTCTTAATGCCTTGTGCTCCATCCCATATATCCCCCTCCGTCCCATACAGTCCCCCCTCCGTCCCATACAGTCCCCCCTCCGTCCCATACAGTCCCCCTTCCGTCCAATACAGTCCCCCCTCCGTCCCATACAGTCCCCCCTCCGTCCCCCCTCCATCCCATATATCCCCCTCCGTCCCATACAGTCCCCCTTCCGTCCCATACAGTCCCCCCTCCGTCCCATATAGTACCCCCTCCGTCCCATACAGTCCCTCCTCCGGCCCATACAGTCTCTCCTCCGGCCCATACTGTTTTTTTTTTCCTTTTTTTTTTTTTACCTGGCGTCCTGCGGTCCTGTTGACAGCGTTTCCAGTTCGGCGGGCCGCACTGACCTGTGAAGTCCTCCTGCACTGTGCGGCAACTACGCGCAACATCAGGGGAGGTCACACGTCTCCCCGGCAACCACGCAACTCACTTACAGTAGTGTGCTGACAAATACTGGCCAATGCATGGCCGGTATTTGTCAGAGCTTTGCGTACCCCCAAAACAACCCCTGGCGTACCCCTAGGTACGCGTACCCCAGGTTGAGAACCCAGGTCCTAGAGTGAACATGTCCTAGAGTGAATGTGTCCTAGAGTGAACATGTCCTAGAGTGAATGTGTCCTAGAGTGAACATGTCCTAGAGTGAACGTGTCCTAGAGTGAACATGTCCTAGAGTGAATGTGTCCTAGAGTGAATGTGTCCTAGAGTGAACGTGTCCTAGAGTGAACGTGTCCTAGAGTGAATGTGTCCTAGAGTGAACGTGTCCTAGAGTGAACGTGTCCTAGAGTGAACATGTCCTAGAGTGAATGTGTCCTAGAGTGAACATGTCCTAGAGTGAACGTGTCCTAGAGTGAACATGTCCTAGAGTGAATGTGTCCTAGAGTGAACGTGTCCTAGAGTGAATGTGTCCTAGAGTGAATGTGTCCTAGAGTGAACATGTCCTAGAGTGAATGTGTCCTAGAGTGAACATGTCCTAGAGTGAACGTGTCCTAGAGTGAACATGTCCTAGAGTGAATGTGTCCTAGAGTGAACGTGTCCTAGAGTGAACGTGTCCTAGAGTGAATGTGTCCTAGAGTGAACATGTCCTAGAGTGAACGTGTCCTAGAGTGAATGTGTCCTAGAGTGAACATGTCCTAGAGTGAACGTGTCCTAGAGTGAACGTGTCCTAGAGTGAATGTGTCCTAGAGTGAACGTGTCCTAGAGTGAATGTCTCCTAGAGTGAACGTGTCCTAGAGTGAGCGTGTCCTAGAGTGAACATGTCCTAGAGTGAATGTGTCCTAGAATTAAGTTCTCCTAGAGTGAATGTGTCCTAGAACGTGTCCTAGAGTGAACGTGTCCTAGAGTGAATGTGTCCTAGAGTGAACGTGTCCTGGAGCGAGCATGTCCTAGAGTGAACGTGTCCTAGAACGTGTCCTAGAGTGAACGTGTTCTAGAGTGAACGTGTCCTAGAGTGAGCGTGTCCTAGAGTGAACATGTCCTAGAGTGAATGTGTCCTAGAACGTGTCCTAGAGTGAATGTGTCCTAGAGCGAATGTGTCCTAGAGTGAACATGTCCTAGAGTGAATGTTTCCTAGAGTGAACGTGTCCTAGAATTAAGTTCTCCTAGAGTGAATGTGTCCTAGAACGTGTCCTAGAGTGAACGTGTCCTAGAGTGAATGTGTCCTAGAGTGAACGTGTCCTGGAGCGAGCATGTCCTAGAGTGAACGTGTCCTAGAGTGAACGTGTCCTAGAGTGAATGTGTCCTAGAGTGAACGTGTCCTAGAGTGAATGTGTCCTAGAGTGAACGTGTCCTAGAGTGAACGTGTCCTAGAGTGAACGTGTCCTAGAGTGAATGTGTCCTAGAGTGAACGTGTCCTAGAGTGAACGTGTCCTAGAGTGAACGTGTCCTAGAGTGAACGTGTCCTAGAGTGAACGTGTCCTAGAGTGAATGTGTCCTAGAGTGAACGTGTCCTAGAGTGAACGTGTCCTAGAGTGAACGTGTCCTAGAGTGAATGTGTCCTAGAGTGAACGTGTCCTAGAGTGAACGTGTCCTAGAGTGAACGTGTCCTAGAGTGAACGTGTCCTAGAGTGAACGTGTCCTAGAGTGAATGTGTCCTAGAGTGAACGTGTCCTAGAGTGAACGTGTCCTAGAGTGAACGTGTCCTAGAGCAGTGATTCTCAACCTTTTTGGCAACTGTACCCCAAAGGCTGAAAGTATGTCCGCGGATAACTTCCCCCCCCCCCCCCCCGTGCAGAACTTTGTGCGGGAGGGGTACCCGCGGACAAAAGGCTTGTTCTTACCTTTATGCTAAGCAGCAGACCTGACCAGAGGGGGCGCCCTACTAGACTTAATATTATCCAACAGACCTGACCAGAGGGGGCGCCCTACTAGACTTAATATTATCCAACAGATCTGACCAGAGGGGGCGCCCTACTAGACTTAATATTATCCAACAGATCTGACCAGAGGGGGCGCTCTACTAGACTTAATATTATCCAACAGATCTGACCAGAGGGGGCGCCCTACTAGACTTAATATTATCCAACAGATCTGACCAGAGGGGGCGCCCTACTAGACTTAATATTAACCAACAGACCTGACTAGAGGGGACGCCCTACTAGACTTAATATTAACCAACAGACCTGACCAGAGGGGGCGCCCTACTAGACTTAATATTATCCAACAGACCTGACCAGAGGGGGCGCCCTACAAGACTTAATATTAACCAACAGATCTGACCAGAGGGGGCGCCCTACAAGACTTAATATTAACCAACAGACCTGACCAGAGGGGGCGCCCTACTAGACTTAATATTAACCAACAGATCTGACCCGAGGGGGTGCCCTACTAGACTTAATATTATCCAACAGACCTGACCAGAGGGGGCGCCCTACTAGACTTAATATTATCCAACAGACCTGACCAGAGGGGGCGCCCTACTAGACTTAATATTAACCAACATACCTGACCAGAGGGGGCGCCCTACTAGACTTAGTATTATCCAACAGACCTGACCAGAGGGGGCGCCCTACTAGACTTAATATTAACCAACAGACCTGACCAGAGGGGGCGCCCTTCTAGGCTTAATATTAACCAACAGACCTGACCAGAGGGGGCGCCCTACTAGACTTAATATTAACCAACAGATCTGACCAGAGGGGGCGCCCTACTAGACTTAATATTATCAGACCTGACCAGAGGGGGCGCCCTACTAGACTTAATATTAACCAACAGACCTGACCAGAGGGGGCGCCCTACTAGAGTTAATATTATCCAACAGACCTGACCAGAGGGGGCGCCCTACTAGACTTAATATAAACCAACAGACCTGACCAGAGGGGGCGCCCTACTAGACTTAATATTATCCAACAGACCTGACCAGAGGGGGCGCCCTACAAGACTTAATATTAACCAACAGACCTGACCAGAGGGGGCGCCCTACTAGACTTAATATTATCCAACAGACCTGACCAGAGGGGGCGCCCTACTAGGCTTAATATTAACCAACAGACCTGACCAGAGGGGGCGCCCTACTAGACTTAATATTAACCAACAGATCTGACCAGAGGGGGCGCCCTACAAGACTTAATATTAACCAACAGATCTGACCCGAGGGGGCGCCCTACTAGACTTAATATTAACCAACAGACCTGACCAGAGGGGGCGCCCTACTAGACTTAATATTAACCAACAGATCTGACCCGAGGGGGCGCCCTACTAGACTTAATATTATCCAACAGACCTGACCAGAGGGGGCGCCCTACTAGACTTAATATTATCAGACCTGACCAGAGGGGGCGCCCTACAAGACTTAATATTAACCAACAGATCTGACCAGAGGGGGCGCCCTACAAGACTTAATATTAACCAACAGACCTGACCAGAGGGGGCGCCCTTCTAGGCTTAATATTAACCAACAGACCTGACCAGAGGGGGCGCCCTACTAGACTTAATATTAACCAACAGATCTGACCCGAGGGGGCGCCCTACTAGACTTAATATTAACCAACAGACCTGACCAGAGGGGGCGCCCTCCTAGACTTAATATTAACCAACAGACCTGACCAGAGGGGGCGCCCTACTAGAGTTAATAATATCCAACAGACCTGACCAGAGGGGGCGCCCTACTAGACTTAATATAAAGCAACAGACCTGACCAGAGGGGGCGCCCTACTAGACTTAATATTATCCAACAGACCTGACCAGAGGGGGCGCCCTACAAGACTTAATATTAACCAACAGACCTGACCAGAGGGGGCGCCCTACTAGACTTAATATTATCCAACAGATCAGACCAGAGGGGGCGCCCTACTAGACTTAATATTACCCAACAGACCTGACCAGAGGGGGCGCCCTACAAGACTTAATATTAACCAACAGATCTGACCAGAGGGGGCGCCCTACTAGACTTAATATTATCCAACAGACCTGACCAGAGGGGGCGCCCTACTAGGCTTAATATTAACCAACAGACCTGACCAGAGGGGGCGCCCTACTAGACTTAATATTAACCAACAGATCTGACCAGAGGGGGCGCCCTACTAGACTTAATATTATCCAACAGACCTGACCAGAGGGGGCGCCCTACAAGACTTAATATTAACCAACAGATCTGACCCGAGGGGGCGCCCTACTAGACTTAATATTAACCAACAGACCTGACCAGAGGGGGCACCCTACTAGACTTAATATTATCCAACAGACCTGACCAGAGGGGGCGTCCTACTAGACTTAATATTAACCAACAGACCTGACCAGAGGGGGCGCCCTACTAGACTTAATATAAACCAACAGACCTGACCAGAGGGGGCGCCCTACTAGACTTAATATTAACCAACAGACCTGACCAGAGGGGGCGCCCTACTAGACTTAATATTAACCAACAGACCTGACCAGAGGGGGCGCCCTACTAGACTTAATATTAACTAACAGACCTGACCAGAGGGGGCGCCCTACAAGACTTAATATTAACCAACAGATCTGACCAGAGAGGGCGCCCTACTAGACTTAATATTATCCAACAGACCTGACCAGAGGGGGCGCCCTACTAGACTTAATATTATCAGACCTGACCAGAGGGGGCGCCCTACAAGACTTAATATTAACCAACAGATCTGACCAGAGGGGGCGCCCTACAAGACTTAATATTAACCAACAGACCTGACCAGAGGGGGCGCCCTACTAGACTTAATATTAACCAACAGACCTGACCAGAGGGGGGGCCCTACTAGACTTAATATTAACCAACAGACCCGACCAGAGGGGGCGCCCTACTAGACTTAATATTACCCAACAGACCTGACCAGAGGGGGCGCCCTACTAGACTTAATATTAACCAACAGACCTGACCAGAGGGGGCGCCCTACTAGACTTAATATTAACCAACAGATCTGACCAGAGTGGGCGCCCTACTAGACTTAATATTAACCAACAGACCTGACCAGAGGGGGCGCCCTACTAGACTTAATATTAACCAACAGACCTGACCAGAGGGGGCGCCCTACTAGACTTAATATTAACCAACAGACCTGACCAGAGGGGGCGCCCTACTAGACTTAATATTATCCAACAGACCTGACCAGAGGGGGCGCCCTACTAGACTTAATATTAACCAACAGATCTGACCAGAGGGGGCGCCCTACTAGACTTAATATTAACCAACATACCTGACCAGAGGGGGCGCCCTACTAGACTTAATATTAACCAACAGACCTGACCAGAGGGGGCGCCCTACTAGACTTAATATTAACCAACATACCTGACCAGAGGGGGCACCCTACTAGACTTAATATTAACCAACAGATCTGACCAGAGGGGGCGCCCTACTAGACTTAATATTAACCAACAGATCTGACCAGAGGGGGCGCCCTACTAGACTTAATATTAACCAACATACCTGACCAGAGGGGGCGCCCTACTAGACTTAATATTATCCAACAGACCTGACCAGAGGGGGCGCCCTACTAGACTTAATATTAACCAACAGACCTGACCAGAGGGGGCGCCCTACTAGACTTAATATTAACCAACAGATCTGACCAGAGGGGGCGCCCTACTAGACTTAATATTAACCAACATACCTGACCAGAGGGGGCGTCCTACTAGACTTAATATTAACCAACAGACCTGACTAGAGGGGGCGTCCTACTAGACTTAATATTAACCAACAGACCTGACCAGAGGGGGCGTCCTACTAGACTTAATATTAACCAACAGACCTGACCAGAGGGGGCGCCCTACAAGACTTAATATTAACCAACAGACCTGACTAGAGGGGGCGCCCTACTAGACTTAATATTAACCAACAGACCTGACCAGAGGGGGCGTCCTACTAGACTTAATATTAACCAACAGACCTGACCAGAGGGGGCGCCCTACTAGACTTAATATTATCAGACCTGACCAGAGAGGGCGCCCTACTAGACTTAATATTAACAGACCTGACCAGAGGGGGCGCCCTACAAGACTTAATATTAACCAACAGACCTGACCAAAGGGGGCGCCCTACTAGACTTAATATTAACAGACCTGACCAGAGGGGGCGCCCTACTAGACTTAATATTAACCAACAGACCTGACCAGAGGGGGCGCCCTAAAGACTTAATATTAACCAACAGACCTGACCAGAGGGGGCGCCCTACTAGACTTAATATTAACCAACAGACCTGACCAGAGGGGGCACCCTACTAGACTTAATATTAACCAACAGACCTGACCAGAGGGGGCGCCCTACAAGACTTAATATTAACCAACAGATCGGACCAGAGGGGGCGCCCTACTAGACTTAATATTAACCAACAGACCTGACCAGAGAGGGCGCCCTACTAGACTTAATATTATCCAACAGACCTGACCAGAGGGGGCGCCCTACTAGACTTAATATTAACAGACCTGACCAGAGGGGGCGCCCTACTAGACTTAATATTACCCAACAGACCTGACCAGAGGGGGCGCCCTACAAGACTTAATATTAACCAACAGATCTGACCAGAGGGGGCGCCCTACAAGACTTAATATTACCCAACAGACCTGACCAGAGGGGGCGCCCTACAAGACTTAATATTAACCAACAGATCTGACCAGAGGGGGCGCCCTACTAGACTTAATATTAACCAACAGACCTGATCAGAGGGGGCGCCCTACAAGACTTAATATTAACCAACAGACCTGACCAGAGGGGGCGCCCTACTAGACTTAATATTAACCAACGGATCTGACCAGAGGGGGCGCCCTACTAGACTTAATATTAACAGACCTGACCAGAGGGGGCGCCCTACTAGACTTAATATTACCCAACAGACCTGACCAGAGGGGGCGCCCTACAAGACTTAATATTAACCAACAGACCTGACCAGAGGGGGCGCCCTACAAGACTTAATATTAACCAACAGACCTGACCAGAGGGGGCGCCCTACTAGACTTAATATTAACCAACAGATCTGACCAGAGGGGGCGCCCTACTAGACTTAATATTAACCAACAGACCTGACCAGAGGGGGCGCCCTACTAGACTTAATATTAACCAACAGACCTGACCAGAGGGGGCGCCCTACTAGACTTAATATTATCCAACAGACCTGACCAGAGGGGGCGCCCTACTAGACTTAATATTAACCAACAGACCTGACCAGAGGGGGCGCCCTACAAGACTTAATATTAACCAACAGACCTGACCAGAGGGGGCGCCCTACTAGACTTAATATTAACCAACGGATCTGACCAGAGGGGGCGCCCTACAAGACTTAATATTAACAGACCTGACCAGAGGGGGCGCCCTACTAGACTTAATATTAACAGACCTGACCAGAGGGGGCGCCCTACTAGACTTAATATTAACCAACAGACCTGACCAGAGGGGGCGCCCTACTAGACTTAATATTATCCAACAGACCTGACCAGAGGGGGCGCCCTACTAGACTTAGTATTATCCAACAGACCTGACCAGAGGGGGCGCCCTACTAGACTTAATATTATCCAACAGACCTGACCAGAGGGGGCGCCCTACTAGACTTAATATTAACCAACATACCTGACCAGAGGGGGCGCCCTACTAGACTTAGAATACTGACACTAAATGGGAGACTTTTAAAAATTTCTTATACTCTCACTGTAAAATGTATAAACCTTATGGGAATAAAAGGGTCATAAATAAAAGAAAACCAATATGGATGAATAAAAATGTTAAGGGGGCAATAAATGACAAAAATAAAGCATTTAAACTACTAAATCAGGACTACAGTGAAGAAGTAAAAAGCTAGAGAGAAAAATGTAAATTATGTAAAAAAAACAGATAAAAGCCGCAAAAATAGAGACAGAAAAAGAGTAAAACTAACCCCAAAATGTTATTTAACTATATAAATAGCAAAAAGGTCAAAGATGAAAGTGTGGGTCCTTTAAAAAACGATAAAGAAGAAATTATAAACGGGTATCAGGAAAAAGCAAATATATTAAACAAATTCTTCTCCACTGTATTCACCGAGGAAAATGAAATGCCAGGTGAAATACAGCAAGATAAGGAAAACTCCCCAGTACAGGTCACATGTCTAACCCAGGAAGAAGTACAGGTCACCTGTCTAACCCAGGAAGAAGTACAGGTCACCTGTCTAACCCAGGAAGAAGTACAGGTCACCTGTCTAACCCAGGAAGAAGTACAGGTCACCTGTCTAACCCAGGAAGAAGTACAGGTCACCTGTCTAATCCAGGAAGAAGTATAGATCACCTGTCTAACCCAGGAAGAAGTACAAGTCACCTGTCTAACCCAGGAAGAAGTACAGGTCACCTGTCTAACCCAGGATGAAGTACAGGTCACCTGTCTAACCCAGAAAGAAGTAGAGTGCCGCCTACAAAAAAATCAAAATAGACAAATCGCCAGGTCCAGATGTCATTCACCCCCGTGTTCTAAAGGAATTAAGTAATGTAATAGACAGACCCATATTTTTATATTCATGGACTCTATAGTAACAGGGACTGTTCCCCAGGACTGGCGCATGGCAAATGTGGTGCCAATATTTAAAAAGGGGACAAAAAGTGACCCTGGGAATTACAGACCTGTTAGTTTAACCTCTGTTGTATGTAAATTGTTTGAGGGTTTTCTAAGAGATGCTATTTTGGAATATCTTGATGAAAATAAATGTATGACTCCATATCAGCATGGCTTTATGAGGTATCAGTCCTGTCACCTGATCAGCTTTTATGAGGAGGTGAGCTCCAGACTGGATGAGGGGCAATCGCTGGATGTTGTATATCTGGATTTTTCCAAAGCATTTGATACGGTTCCACATAAAATGTTGGTGCATAAAATGAGAAGGATTGGTCTGGGGGAGAATGTGTGCAAGTGGGTAAGTAACTGGCTCAGTGATAGGAAACAGAGGGTGGTTATTAATGGTACTTATTCTGATTGGGTGACTGTTACTAGTGGGGACCACAGGGGTCCGTCTTGGGTCCTGTCCTATTTAATATATTCATTAAGACCTTGTAGAGGGGTTGAATAGAAAAGTAGCAATCTTTGCAGATGATAGTAAACTCTGTAAAGCGGTAAACACAATTGAGGTCAGGGCACTGTTACAAATGGATCTGGATAGGTTGGAGGCTTGGGCTGGGAAGTGGCAGATGAGGTTCAACACTGATAAATGTAAGGTAATGCACATGGGGAGGAAAAATCCAGGCTGGGATTATGTATTAAATGGGAGAACACTTGGGACAACTGACGTGGAAAAGGACTTAGGAGTCTTAGTTAACAGTAAATTTAGCTGTAGTGACCAGTGTCGGGCAACTGCTAATTACATTTTACTGCCTTGTGCTTTATTACTCCACATCCCCCCTCCGCCTTTATCCGTCTCCCCTCCTCTGTCTTAATGCCTTGTGCTCCATCCCATATATCCCCCTCCGTCCCATACAGTCCCCCCTCCGTCCCATACAGTCCCCCCTCCGTCCCATACAGTCCTCCTTCCGTCCAATACAGTCCCCCCTCCGTCCCATACAGTCCCCCCTCCGTCCCCCCTCCATCCCATATATCCCCCTCCGTCCCATACAGTCCCCCTTCCGTCCCATACAGTCCCCCCTCCGTCCCATATAGTACCCCCTCCGTCCCATACAGTCCCTCCTCCGGCCCATACAGTCTCTCCTCCGGCCCATACTGTTTTTTTTTCCTTTTTTTTTTTTTACCTGGCGTCCTGCGGTCCTGTTGACAGCGTTTCCAGTTCGGCGGGCCGCACTGACCTGTGAAGTCCTCCTGCACTGTGCGGCAACTACGCGCAACATCAGGGGAGGTCACACGTCTCCCCGGCAACCACGCAACTCACTTACAGTAGTGTGCTGACAAATACTGGCCAATGCATGGCCGGTATTTGTCAGAGCTTTGCGTACCCCCAAAACAACCCCTGGCGTACCCCTAGGTACGCGTACCCCAGGTTGAGAACCCAGGTCCTAGAGTGAACATGTCCTAGAGTGAATGTGTCCTAGAGTGAACATGTCCTAGAGTGAATGTGTCCTAGAGTGAACATGTCCTAGAGTGAACGTGTCCTAGAGTGAACATGTCCTAGAGTGAATGTGTCCTAGAGTGAACGTGTCCTAGAGTGAACGTGTCCTAGAGTGAACGTGTCCTAGAGTGAACGTGTCCTAGAGTGAATGTGTCCTAGAGTGAATGTGTCCTAGAGTGAACGTGTCCTAGAGTGAATGTGTCCTAGAGTGAATGTGTCCTAGAGTGAACGCGTCCTAGAGTGAATGTGTCCTAGAGTAAACATGTCCTAGAGTTAGTGTGTCCTAGAGTGAATGTGTCCTAGAGTGAACGTGTCCTAGAGTGAACGTGTCCTAGAGTGAACGCGTCCTAGAGTGAATGTGTCCTAGAGTAAACATGTCCTAGAGTTAGTGTGTCCTAGAGTGAATGTGTCCTAGAGTGAACGTGTCCTAGAGTGAACGTGTCCTAGAGTGAACGTGTCCTAGAGTGAACATGTCCTAGAGTGAACGTGTCCTAGAGTGAACGTGTCCTAGAGTGAACATGTCCTAGAGTGAACATGTCCTAGAGTGAATGTGTCCTAGAGTGAACGTGTCCTAGAGTGAATGTGTCCTAGAGTGAATGTGTCCTAGAGTGAACATGTCCTAGAGTGAACGTGTCCTAGAGTGAATGTGTCCTAGAGTGAACATGTTCTAGAGTGAACGTGTCCTAGAGTGAACGTGTCCTAGAGTGAACGTGTCCTAGAGTGAACGTGTCCTAGAGTGAACGTGTCCTAGAGTGAACGTGTCCTAGAGTAAAAATGTCCGAGAGTGAACGTGTCCTAGAGTGAATGTGTCCTAGAGTGAACATGTCCTAGAGTGAATGTGTCCTAGAGTGAACATGTCCTAGAGTGAATGTGTCCTAGAGTGAGCGTGTCCTAGAGTGAACGTGTCCTAGAGTGAACGTGTCCTAGAGTGAACGTGTCCTAGAGTGAACATGTCCTAGAGTGAACGTGTCCTAGAGTGAATGTGTCCTAGAGTGAATGTGTCCTAGAGTGAACGTGTCCTAGAGTGAATGTGTCCTAGAGTGAACGTGTCCTAGAGTGAACGTGTCCTAGAGTGAACGCGTCCTAGAGTGAATGTGTCCTAGAGTAAACATGTCCTAGAGTTAGTGTGTCCTAGAGTGAATGTGTCCTAGAGTGAATGTGTCCTAGAGTGAACGTGTCCTAGAGTGAACGTGTCCTAGAGTGAACATGTCCTAGAGTGAACGTGTCCTAGAGTAAAAATGTCCTAGAGTGAACGTGTCCTAGAGTGAACGTGTCCTAGAGTGAACGTGTCCTAGAGTAAACATGTCCTAGAGTGAACATGTCCTAGAGTGAACGTGTCCTAGAGTGAACGTGTCCTAGAGTGAACATGTCCTAGAGTGAACGTGTCCTAGAGTAAAAATGTCCTAGAGTGAACGTGTCCTAGAGTGAATGTGTCCTAGAGTGAGCGTGTCCTAGAGTGAACGTGTCCTAGAGTGAACGTGTCCTAGAGTGAACATGTCCTAGAGTGAATGTGTCCTAGAGTGAATGTGTCCTAGAGTAAAAATGTCCTAGAGTGAATGTGTCTTAGTGTTGTCCCTCATCCTCCTGTGTTGTCCCTCATCCTCCTGTGTTGTCCCTCATCCTCCTGTGTTGTCCCTCATCCTCCTGTGTTGTCCCTCATCCTCCTGTGTTGTCCCTCATCCTCCTGTGTTGTCCCTCATCCTCCTGGGTTGTCCCTCATCCTCCGGTGTTGTCCCTCATCCTCCTGTGTTGTCCCTCATCCTCCTGTGTTGTCCCTCATCCTCCTGGGTTGTCCCTCATCCTCCTGTGTTGTCCCTCATCCTCCTGTGTTGTCCCTCATCCTCCTGTGTTGTCCCTCATCCTCCTGTGTTGTCCCTCATCCTCCGGTGTTGTCCCTCATCCTCCTGTGTTGTCCCTCATCCTCCTGTGTAGTCCCTCAGTCTCCTGTGTTGTCCCTCAGTCTCCTGTGTTGTCCCTCATCCTCCTGTGTTGTCCCTCATCCTCCTGTGTAGTTCCTCAGTCTCCTGTGTTGTCCCTCATCCTCCTGGGTTGTCCCTCATCCTCCTGTGTAGTTCCTCAGTCTCCTGTGTTGTCCCTCATCCTCCGGTGTTGTCCCTCATCCTCCTGTGTAGTCCCTCATCCTCCTGGGTTGTCCCTCATCCTCCTGTGTTGTCCCTCAGTCTCCTGTGTAGTCCCTCAGTCTCCTGTGTTGTCCCTCATCCTCCTGGGTTGTCCCTCAGTCTCCTGTGTTGTCCCTCATCCTCCTGTGTTGTCCCTCATCCTCCTGTGTAGTCCCTCAGTCTCCTGTGTTGTCCCTCAGTCTCCTGTGTTGTCCCTGATCCTCCTGTGTTGTCCCTCATGCTCCTGTGTTGTCCCTCATCCTCCTGTGTTGTCCCTCATCCTCCTGTGTTGTCCCTCAGTCTCCTGTGTTGTCCCTCAGTCTCCTGTGTTGTCCCTCATCCTCCTGTGTTGTCCCTCATCCTCCTGTGTTGTCCCTCATCCTCCTGTGTTGTCCCTCAGTCTCCTGTGTTGTCCCTCATCCTCCTGTGTTGTCCCTCATCCTCCTGTGTTGTCCCTCATCCTCCTGTGTTGTCCCTCATCCTCCTGTGTTGTCCCTCATCCTCCTGTGTTGTCCCTCATCCTCCTGTGTTGTCCCTCATCCTCCTGTGTTGTCCCTCATCCTCCAGTGTTGTCCCTCAGTCTCCTGTGTTGTCCCTCATCCTCCTGTGTTGTCCCTCATCCTCCTGTGTTGTCCCTCATCCTCCTGTGTTGTCCCTCAGTCTCCTGTGTTGTCCCTCAGTCTCCTGTGTTGTCCCTCATCCTCCTGTGTTGTCCCTCATCCTCCTGTGTTGTCCCTCATCCTCCTGTGTTGTCCCTCATCCTTGTCACGATTCGGCTGGCAGGAGGTGGATCCTCTGTGCCAGAGAGGGATTGGCGTGGACCGTGCTAGTGGACCGGTTCTAAGTCACTACTGGTTTTCACCAGAGCCCGCCGCAAAGCGGGATGGTCTTGCTGCGGCGGTAGTGACCAGGTCGTATCCACTAGCAACGGCTCAACCTCTCTGACTGCTGAAGATAGGCGCGGTACAAGGGAGTAGACAAGAGCAAGGTCGGACGTAGCAGAAGGTCGGGGCAGGCAGTAAGGATCGTAGTCAGGGGCAACGGCAGGAGGTCTGGAACACAGGCTAGGAACACACAGGGAACGCTTTCACTGGCACAATGGCAACAAGATCCGGCGAGGGAGTGCAGGGGAAGTGAGGTTATATAGGGGAGTGCACAGGTGAATAAACTAATTAAGCCAACTGCGCCAATCAGCGGCGCAGTGGCCCTTTAAATCGTAGAGACCCGGCGCGCGCGCGCCCTAAGGAGCGGGGCCGCGCGCGCCGGGACAGGACCGACGGAGAGCGAGTCAGGTACGGGAGCCGGGGTGCGCATCGCGAGCGGGCGCCACCCGCATCGCGAATCCCATCCCGGCTGGGAGAGGTATCGCAGCGCACCCGGTCAGCAGGTCTGACCGGGGCGCTGCGATTGCGAGGAAGTTGCGAGCGCTCCGGGGAGGAGCGGGGACCCGGAGCGCTCGGCGTAACAATCCTCCTGTGTTGTCCCTCATCCTCCTGTGTTGTCCCTCAGTCTCCTGTGTTGTCCCTCATCCTCCTGTGTTGTCCCTCATCCTCCTGTGTTGTCCCTCATCCTCCTGTGTTGTCCCTCATCCTCCTGTGTAGTCCCTCAGTCTCCTGTGTTGTCCCTCATCCTCCTGTGTTGTCCCTCATCCTCCGGTGTTGTCCCTCATCCTCCTGTGTTGTCCCTCATCCTCCTGTGTTGTCCCTCATCCTCCTGTGTTGTCCCTCATCCTCCTGTGTTGTCCCTCAGTCTCCTGTGTTGTCCCTCATCCTCCTGTGTTGTCCCTCATCCTCCTGTGTAGTCCCTCATCCTCCTGTGTTGTCCCTCATCCTCCTGTGTTGTCCCTCAGTCTCCTGTGTTGTCTCTCATCCTCCTGTGTTGTCCCTCAGTCTCCTGTGTTGTCCCTCATCCTCCTGTGTTGTCCCTCATCCTCCTGTGTTGTCCCTCAGTCTCCTGTGTTGTCCCTCATCCTCCGGTGTTGTCCCTCAGTCTCCTGTGTTGTCCCTCATCCTCCTGTGTTGTCCCTCATCCTCCTGTGTTGTCCCTCATCCTCCTGTGTTGTCCCTCATCCTCCTGTGTTGTCCCTCATCCTCCTGTGTTGTCCCTCAGTCTCCTGTGTTGTCCCTCATCCTCCTGTGTAGTCCCTCATCCTCCTGTGTTGTCCCTCAGTCTCCTGTGTTGTCCCTCATCCTCCTGTGTTGTCCCTCAGTCTCCTGTGTTGTCCCTCATCCTCCTGTGTTGTCCCTCAGTCTCCTGTGTTGTCCCTCATCCTCCTGTGTTGTCTCTCATCCTCCTGTGTTGTCCCTCAGTCTCCTGTGTTGTCCCTCATCCTCCTGTGTTGTCCCTCATCCTCCTGGGTTGTCCCTCAGTCTCCTGTGTTGTCCCTCATCCTCCTGTGTTGTCCCTCAGTCTCCTGTGTTGTCCCTCATCCTCCTGTGTTGTCCCTCATCCTCCTATGTTGTCCCTCAGTCTCCTGTGTTGTCCCTCATCCTCCTGTGTTGTCCCTCAGTCTCCTGTGTTGTCCCTCATCCTCCTGTGTTGTCCCTCATCCTCCTGTGTTGTCCCTCATCCTCCTGTGTTGTCCCTCATCCTCCTGTGTTGTCCCTCAGTCTCCTGTGTTGTCCCTCAGTCTCCTGTGTTGTCCTTCAGTCTCCTGTGTTGTCCCTCATCCTCCTGTGTTGTCCCTCATCCTCCTTTGTTGTCCCTCATCCTCCTGTGTTGTCCCTCATCCTCCTGTGTTGTCCCTCAGTCTCCTGTGTTGTCCCTCATCCTCCTGTGTTGTCCCTCATCCTCCTGTGTTGTCCCTCATCCTCCTGGGTTGTCCCTCAGTCTCCTGTGTTGTCCCTCATCCTCCTGTGTTGTCCCTCATCCTCCTGGGTTGTCCCTCAGTCTCCTGTGTTGTCCCTCATCCTCCTGTGTTGTCCCTCATCCTCCTGTGTTGTCCCTCATCCTCCGGGGTTGTCCCTCATCCTCCTGTGTTGTCCCTCATCCTCCTGTGTTGTCCCTCATCCTCCTGTGTTGTCCCTCATCCTCCTGTGTTGTCCCTCAGTCTCCTGTGTTGTCCCTCATCCTCCTGTGTTGTCCCTCATCCTCCTGTGTTGTCCCTCAGTCTCCTGTGTTGTCCCTCATCCTCCTGTGTTGTCCCTCAGTCTCCTGTGTTGTCCCTCATCCTCCTGTGTTGTCCCTCAGTCTCCTGTGTTGTCCCTCAGTCTCCTGTGTTGTCCCTCATCCTCCTGTGTTGTCCCTCATCCTCCTGTGTTGTCCCTCATCCTCCTGTGTTGTCCCTCAGTCTCCTGTGTTGTCCCTCATCCTCTTGTGTTGTCCCTCAGTCTCCTGTGTTGTCCCTCATCCTCCTGTGTTGTCCCTCATCCTCCTGTGTTGTCCCTCATCCTCCTGTGTTGTCCCTCATCCTCCTGTGTTGTCCCTAATCCTCCTGTGTTGTCCCTCATCCTCCTGTGTTGTCCCTCAGTCTCCTGTGTTGTCCCTCATCCTCCTGTGTTGTCCCTCAGTCTCCTGTGTTGTCCCTCATCCTCCTGTGTTGTCCCTCATCCTCCTGTGTTGTCCCTCAGTCTCCTGTGTTGTCCCTCATCCTCCTGTGTTGTCCCTCATCCTCCTGTGTTGTCCCTCATCCTCCTGTGTTGTCCCTCATCCTCCTGTGTTGTCCCTCAGTCTCCTGTGTTGTCCCTCATCCTCCTGTGTTGTCCCTCAGTCTCCTGTGTTGTCCCTCATCCTCCTGTGTTGTCCCTCATCCTCCTGTGTTGTCCCTCATCCTCCTGTGTTGTCCCTCATCCTCCTGTGTTGTCCCTCATCCTCCTGTGTTGTCCCTTATCCTCCTGTGTTGTCCCTCATCCTCCTGTGTTGTCCCTCAGTCTCCTGTGTTGTCCCTCATCCTCATGTGTTGTCCCTCATCCTCGCCTGTGTTGTCCCTCATCCTCCTGTGTTGTCCCTCATCCTCCTGTGTTGTCCCTCATCCTCCGGTGTTGTCCCTCATCCTCCTGTGTTGTCCCTCATCCTCCTGTGTTGTCCCTCATCCTCCTGTGTTGTCCCTCATCCTCCTGTGTTGTCCCTCAGTCTCCTGTGTTGTCCCTCATCCTCCTGTGTTGTCCCTCAGTCTCCTGTGTTGTCCCTCATCCTCCTGTGTTGTCCCTCAGTCTCCTGTGTTGTCCCTCAGTCTCCTGTGTTGTCCCTCATCCTCCTGTGTTGTCCCTCATCCTCCTGTGTTGTCCCTCATCCTCCTGTGTTGTCCCTCATCCTCCTGTGTAGTCCCTCATCCTCTTGTGTTGTCCCTCATCCTCCTGTGTTGTCCCTCAGTCTCCTGTGTTGTCCCTCATCCTCCTGTGTTGTCCCTCATCCTCTTGTGTTGTCCCTCATCCTCCTGTGTTGTCCCTCAGTCTCCTGTGTTGTCCCTCATCCTCCTGTGTTGTCCCTCATCCTCCTGTGTTGTCCCTCATCCTCCTGTGTTGTCCCTCATCCTCCTGGGTTGTTCCTCATCCCCCTGTGTTGTCCCTCAGTCTCCTGTGTTGTCCCTCATCCTCCTGTGTTGTCCCTCATCCTCCTGTGTTGTCCCTCATCCTCCTGTGTTGTCCCTCATCCTCCTGTGTTGTCCCTCAGTCTCCTGTGTTGTCCCTCATCCTCCTGTGTTGTCCCTCCTCCTCCTGTGTTGTCCCTCATCCTCCTCTGTGCCCCTACATTTATACTGTCCCCTCTGTGCCCCACACATTTATACTGTCCCCTCTCTGCCCCTACATTTATACTGTACCCTCTGTGCCCCACATTTATACTGTCCCCTCTGTGTCCCTACATTTATACTGTCCCCTCTGTGCCCCTACATTTATACTGTCCCCTCTGTGCCCCTACATTTATACTGTATCCTCTGTGCCCCTACATTTATACTGTCCCCTCTGTGCCCCTACATTTATACTGTATCCTCTGTGCCCCTACATTTATACTGTCCCCTCTGTGCCCCTACATTTATACTCTCCCCTCTGTGCCCCTACATTTATACTGCCCCCTCTGTGCCCCTACATTTATACTGTCCCCTCTGTGCCCCTACATTTATACTCTCCCCTCTGTGCCCCTACATTTATACTGTCCCCTCTGTGTCCCTACATTTATACTGTCCCCTCTGTGCCCTACATTTATACTGTCCCCTCTGTGCCCCACATTTATACTGTCCCCTCTGTGCCCCTACATTTATTCTGTCCCCTATGTGCCCCTACATTTATACTGTCCCCTCTGTGCCCCACACTTTTATACTGTCCCCTCTGTGCCCCTACATTTATACTGTCCCCTCTGTGCCCCTACATTTATACTGTCCCCTCTGTGCCCCTACATTTATACTGTCCCCTCTGTGCCCCTACATTTATACTGTCCCCTCTGTGCCCCTACATTTATACTGTCCCCTCTGTGCCCCTACATTTATACTGTCCCCTCTGTGCCCCTACATTTATACTGTCCCCTCTGTGCCCCTACATTTATACTGTCCCCTCTGTGCCCCTACATTTATACTGTCCCCTCTGTGCCCCACACATTTTTACTGTCCCCTCTGTGCCCCTACATTTATACTGTCCCCTCTGTGCCCCACACGTTTATACTGTCCCCTCTGTGCCCTTACATTTATACTGTCCCCTCTGTGCCCCTACATTTATACTGTCCCCTCTGTGCCCCTACATTTATACTGTCCCCTCTGTGCCCCTACATTTACAATGTCTCCTCTGTGCCCCTACATTTATACTGTCCCCTCTGTGCCCCTACATTTATACTGTCCCCTCTGTGCCCCTACATTTATACTGTCCCCTCTGTGCCCCACACATTTATACTGTCCCCTCTGTGCCTCAACATTTATACTGTCCCCTCTGTGCCCCTACATTGATACTGTCCCCTCTGTGCCCTTACATTTATACTGTCCCCTCTGTGCCCCACACATTTATACTGTATCCTCTGTGCCCCTACATTTATACTGTCCCCTCTGTGCCCCACATTTATACTCTCCCCTCTGTGCCCCTACATTTATACTGCCCCCTCTGTGCCCCTACATTTATACTGTCCCCTCTGTGCCCCTACATTTATACTCTCCCCTCTGTGCCCCTACATTTATACTGCCCCCTCTGTGCCCCTACATTTATACTGTCCCCTCTGTGCCCCTACATTTATACCGTCCCCTCTGTGCCCCTACATTTATACCGTCCCCTCTGTGCCCCTACATTTATACTGTCCCCTCTGTGCCCCTACATTTATACTGTCCCCTCTGTGCCCCACATTTATACTCTCCCCTCTGTGCCCCTACATTTATACTGCCCCCTTTGTGCCCCTACATTTATACTCTCCCCTCTGTGCCCCTACATTTATACTGCCCCCTCTGTGCCCCTACATTTATACTGTCCCCTCTGTGCCCCTACATTTATACTGTCCCCTCTGTGCCCCTACATTTATACTCTCCCCTCTGTGCCCCTACATTTATACTGCCCCCTCTGTGCCCCTACATTTATACTGTCCCCTCTGTGCCCCTACATTTATACCGTCCCCTCTGTGCCCCTACATTTATACCGTCCCCTCTGTGCCCCTACATTTATACCGTCCCCTCTGTGCCCCTACATTTATTCTGTCCCCTCTGTGCCCCTACATTTATACTGTCCCCTCTGTGCCCCTACATTTATACTGTCCCCTCTGTGCCCCTACATTTATACTGCCCCCTCTGTGCCCCTACATTTATACTGCTCCCTCTGTGCCCCACATTTATACTGTCCCCTCTGTGCCCTTACATTTATACTGTCCCCTCTGTGCCCCTACATTTATACTGTCCCCTCTGTGCCCCTACATTTATACTGTCCCCTCTGTGCCCCACATTTATACTGTCCCCTCTGTGCCCCTACATTTATACTCTCCCCTCTGTGCCCCTACATTTATACTGTCCCCTCTGTGCCCCTACATTTATACTGTCCCCTCTGTGCCCCTACATTTATACCGTCCCCTCTGTGCCCCTACATTTATACTGTCCCCTCTGTGCCCCTACATTTATACCGTCCCCTCTGTGCCCCTACATTTATACTCTCCCCTCTGTGCCCCTACATTTATACTGTCCCCTCTGTGCCCCTACATTTATACCGTCCCCTCTGTGCCCCTACATTTATACCGTCCCCTCTGTGCCCCTACATTTATACTGTCCCCTCTGTGCCCCTACATTTATACTGTCCCCTCTGTGCCCCTACATTTATACTGTCCCCTCTGTGCCCCTACATTTACACTGTCTCCTCTGTGCCCCTACATTTATACTGTCCCCTCTGTGCCCCTACATTTATACTGTCCCCTCTGTGCCCCACACATTTATACTGTCCCCTCTGTGCCCCAACATTTATACTGTCCCCTCTGTGCCCCTACATTTATACTGTCCCCTCTGTGCCCTTACATTTATACTGTCCCCTCTGTGCCCCACACATTTATACTGTATCCTCTGTGCCCCTACATTTATACTGTCCCCTCTGTGCCCCACATTTATACTCTCCCCTCTGTGCCCCTACATTTATACTCTCCCCTCTGTGCCCCTACATTTATATTGCCCCCTCTGTGCCCCTACATTTATACCGTCCCCTCTGTGCCCCTACATTTATACCGTCCCCTCTGTGCCCCTACATTTATACCGTCCCCTCTGTGCCCCTACATTTATACTGTCCCCTCTGTGCCCCTACATTTATACTGTCCCCTCTGTGCCCCTACATTTATACTGTCCCCTCTGTGCCCCACATTTATACTCTCCCCTCTGTGCCCCTACATTTATACTGCCCCCTCTGTGCCCCTACATTTATACCGTCCCCTCTGTGCCCCTACATTTATACCGTCCCCTCTGTGCCCCTACATTTATACTGTCCCCTCTGTGCCCCTACATTTATACTGTCCCCTCTGTGCCCCTACATTTATACTGTCCCCTCTGTGCCCCTACATTTATTCTGTCCCCTCTGTGCCCCTACATTTATTCTGTCCCCTCTGTGCCCCTACATTTATACCGTCCCCTCTGTGCCCCATATTTATACTGTCCCCTCTGTGCCCCTACATTTATACTGTATTATCTGTGCCCACAACATTTTTTTAAGTGAATGGGGATAAGCTGCAATACCACAAATAACCTGTAGAACAGGTGTGGCACTGTTTTTGGAAGAAAGCGACATGTTTTTTTAAACTGGAAGGTTAGGATGAGGTGATATCATCAGGAGTATATATATATATATATATATATATATATATATATCTTGCATGTGCAATTCAGGGGGAAATGGCACCCTCTTTAGCTGTGCACCCCTCCCCCTTTCTCACAGGTGGAGTTTTAAATGGATCCAGCATGTCACCCAGTCAGAGGCTATATGCCCAGCAGAGGTGAGTGGATAGTTGAGTGTTAGGCTCAGAATTTGTGCTAGGTTCCCATCCTAAATGAGGCCACCTCCCGTGGTGGATGGGGGACACGTTTTGATCAAAAAGTGCGCTAAGAGCCTCAATTTTTTTGACCAATGTGTGCTGCTGCAATCCTCTTTTTTTGTATATATATATATATATATATATATATATATATATGAGGTACAGTGATCCCTCAACATACAATGGCCTCAACATACAATAGTTTCAACATACAATGGTCTTTTCTGGACCATTGTAAGTTGAAACCAGACTCAACATACAATGTACGACAGTCCAGATCTGTGAAACATGTCAATTGGAAGATCTGACCAATCAGAATTTGCTGGTAAAACACCTGTATTACTGAAGCGCATGCACTGACTGATGTCTGGTAGCGCCCCCTACAGTACAGAGAGGTATTACATGTTCTGTACTCTTTACCTGTATTACTGAAGTGTATGCACTGACTGATGTCTGGTAGCGCCCCCTACAGTACAGGGAGGTATTACATGTTCTGTACTCTTTACCTGTATTACTGAAGTGTATGCACTGACTGATGTCTGGTAGCGCCCCCTACAGTACATGGAGGTATTACATGTTCTGTACTCTTTACCTGTATTACTGAAGCGCATGCACTGACTGGTGTCTGGTAGCGCCCCCTACAGTACAGGGAGGTATTACATGTTCTGTACTCTTTACCTGTATTACTGAAGTGTATGCACTGACTGGTGTCTGGTAGCTCCTCCTATAGTACAGGGAGGTATTACATGTTCTGTATTCTTTACCTGTATTACTGAAGTGTATGCACTGACTGGTGTCTGGTAGCGCCCCCTACAGTACAGGGAGGTATTACATGTTCTGTACTCTTTACCTGTATTACTGAAGTGTATGCACTGACTGGTGTCTGGCAGCGCCTCCTATAGTACAGGGAGGTATTACATGTTCTGTATTCTTTACCTGTATTACTGAAGAGTATGCACTGACTGGTGTCTGGTAGCACCCCCTACAGTACAGGGAGGTATTACATGTTCTGTACTCTTTACCTGTATTACTGAAGTTTATGCACTGACTGGTGTCTGGTAGCGCCCCCTACAGTACAGGGAGGTATTACATGTTCTGTACTCTTTACCTGTATTACTGAAGTGTATGCACTGACTGATGTCTGGTAGCGCCCTCTACAGTACATGGAGGTATCACATGTTCTGTACTCTTTACCTGTATTACTGAAGCGCATGCACTGACTGATGTCTGGTAGCGCCCCCTACAGTACAGGGAGGTATTACATGTTCTGTACTCTTTACCTGTATTACTGAAGTGTATGTACTGACTGGTGTCTGGTAGCGCCTCCTACAGTACAGGGAGGTATTACATGTTCTGTACTCTTTACCTGAATTACTGAAGTGTATGTACTGACTGGTGTCTGGTAGCGCCTCCTACAGTTCAGGGAGGCATTACATGTTCTGTACGCTTTACCTGTATTACTGAAGTGTATGCACTGACTGGTGTCTGGTAGCGCCCCCTACAGTACAGGGAGGTATTACATGTTCTGTACTCTTTACCTGTATTACTGAAGTGTATGCACTGACTGGTGTCTGGTAGCGCCTCCTACAGTACAGGGAGGTATTACATGTTCTGTGCTCTTTACCTGAATTACTGAAGTGTATGTACTGACTGGTGTCTGGTAGCGCCTCCTACAGTACAGGGAGGTATTACATGTTCTGTACTATTTACCTGTATTACTGAAGTGTATGCACTGACTGGTGTCTGGTAGCGCCCCCTACAGTACAGGGAGGTATTACATGTTCTGTACTCTTTACCTGTATTACTGAAGTCTATGCACTGACTGGTGTCTGGTAGCGCCTCCTATAGTACAGGGAGGTATTACATGTTCTGTATTCTTTACCTGTATTACTGAAGAGTATGCACTGACTGGTGTCTGGTAGCACCCCCTACAGTACAGGGAGGTATTACATGTTCTGTACTCTTTACCTGTATTACTGAAGTGTATGCAGTGACTGGTGTCTGGTAGCGCCCCCTACAGTACAGCAAGGTATTACATGTTCTGTACTCTTTACCTGTATTACTGAAGTGTATGTACTGACTGATGTCTGGTAGCGCCCCCTACAGTACAGGGAGGTATTACATGTTCTGTACTCTTTACCTGTATTACTGAAGTGTATGCACTGACTGATGCCTGGTAGCGCCCCCTACAGTACATGGAGGTATTACATGTTCTGTACTCTTTACCTGTATTACTGAAGTGTATGCACTGACTGATGTCTGGTAGCGCCCCCTACAGTACAGGGAGGTATTACATGTTCTGTACTCTTTACCTGTATTACTGAAGTGTATGCACTGACTGGTGTCTGGTAGCACCCCCTACAGTACAGGGAGGTATTACATGTTCTGTACTCTTTACCTGTATTACTGAATTGTATGTACTGACTGGTGTCTGGTGGCGCCCCCTACAGTACAGTGAGGTATTACATGTTCTGTACTCTTTACCTGTATTACTGAAGTGTATACACTGACTGGTGTCTGGTAGCGCCCCCTACAGTACAGGGAGGTATTACATGCTCTGTACTCTTTACCTGTATTACTGAAGTGTATGCACTGACTGGTGTCTGGTAGCGCCTCCTACAGTACAGGGAGGTATTACATGTTCTGTACTTTTTACCTGTATTACTGAAGTGTATGCACTGACTGGTGTCTGGTAGCACCCCCTACAGTACAGGGAGGTATTACATGTTCTGTACTCTTTACCTGTATTACTGAATTGTATGTACTGACTGGTGTCTGGTGGCGCCCCCTACAGTACAGTGAGGTATTACATGTTCTGTACTCTTTACCTGTATTACTGAAGTGTATACACTTACTGGTGTCTGGTAGCGCCTCCTACAGTACAGGGAGGTATTACAGGTTCTGTACTCTTTACCTGTATTAGTGAAGTGTATGCACTGACTGGTGTCTGGTAGCGCCCCCTACAGTACAGGGAGGTATTACATGTTCTGTACTCTTAACCTGTACCAGGGTTACCTGCTCTTTTGGACACCAGGTGAGGGCGGCTTCATGTTACTTTTTTAGGACACTGTGTACTGTACAGGACCCTGAAGAAGCTCCTGTCCTCTACATAGACAGTGATTACAGCTCCCAGCAGATCTTTATTACTTTTATATATAAGGATTTGCTTTATCTATATTAGTTATCTACTTATTTTTCTTAAATTCTCACTTTTTCCTATTTTTGGATGACATTTTGGTGGCTTCAGAACCAATTACCAGAGTTCTGGTCTCAACATACAATGGTTTCAACATACAATGGTCATCCTGGGACCGATTAATATTGTAACTTGAGGGAGCACTGTATATAGAAGGTTAGGGGGTCATTATGGGGTATATAGCGGGTTAGGGGGTTATTATGGGGTATATACCAGTTTAGGGGGGTCAGTATGGGGGTCTTAAGTTTAGACATTTCCTCTTCTCCTCCTTATTTCCTGTTTATCAGATCTTGGATTTTCCATCCGAGGCCACAAAGCGGTCATTGTCCTCCGGAGCGCACATTCCTGCCCGACGCTGCAGGTCCTGAGCGAGCGGCGTTCTGACATGTCACCCCAAAAATCAATCCCAGGAGGGGCAGGGAAGGGTTAATTATCAATTATTATCATTATTTAAAACAGGAGGGAGGGGGGTCTCACCCCAAAAACATTTATTTTTTAATGTTGCCCCACTGTGTACCCCAAAAAACTATCCTACATTTGACCTCTAAAAATTATGTTGAAAGTGACAGATGCCCCAAAAATAATAAAGAAGTAGTGGAACCCCAAAATGTTTGAACCCCCAAAATATCCTCCTATATATAGACACCCCTGGTGATGACAGGGAAGGACCCCAAGATATACACCAATAAATAGACCCCAATAATTCTGCACCCCAATATAATATATTCTCAGCTGCACCCCCATTTATGTATGATAGCACCCCATAAATCTGGACCCTTCAGAATCCCAAGATACACTTGTGAACCCCAGAAATTATACACTGTGCCCCCCCAGAAGGATAAGGAACCCAAAATGATTAGACATATGAAATGATATGGATGCACCCCAAAAATGCCAATAAATACACCCCAATAATGCTGCACCCCAATATCATATACTCTCAGCTGGAGCCCCATTATTGTATGGAAGCACCTCATTTCTGGACCCCCCAGATACACTGTGCCCCCCATAGTGATATGAGGAACCCAGGAGGGATCAGATGTATAGGCCCATGTAAGGACAATAAAGAACCTAGAGCAGTGTTTCCCCACCAGGGTGCCTCCAGATGCTGCAAAACTACAAATACCAGCATGCCCGGACAGCCAAAGGCTGTCCAGTCATGCTGGGAGTTGTAGTTTTGCAACACCTGGAGGCACCCTGTTTGGGAAACACTGACCTAGAGATATACATTTATATACAGACCCCAATGAGTATATGAGGAGATGGACCCCATTATTGTAGGCTGCACCTGGTCCTGGACCCCCAGATACACTGTGCCCCCCATAGTGATATAAAGGACCTAGAGATATACATCTATATACAGACCCCAATAAGTATATGAGGAGATGGACCCCATTATTGTAGGCTGCACCTGCCCCCCCAGATACACTGTGCCCCCCATAGTGATATACAGACCTAGAGATATACATCTATATACAGACCCCAATAAGTATATGAGGAGATGGACCCCATTATTGTAGGCTGCACCTGGTCCTGGACCCCCAGATACACTGTGCCCCCCATAGTGATATACAGACCTAGAGATATACACCTATATACAGACCCCAATAAGTATATGAGGAGATGGACCCCATTATTGTAGGCTGCACCTGGTCCTGGACCCCCAGATACACTGTGCCCCCCATAGTGATATACAGGACCTAGAGATATAAATCTATATACAGACCCCAATAAGTATATGAGATGGACCCCATTATTGTAGGCTGCACCTGGTCCTGGACCCCCAGATACACTGTGCCCCCCATAGTGATATACAGACCTAGAGATATACATCTATATACAGACCCCAATAAGTATATGAGATGGGACCCCATTATTGTAGGCTGCACCTGGTCCTGGACCCCCAGATACACTGTGCCCCCCATAGTGATATACAGGACCTAGAGATATACATCTATATACAGACCCCAATAAGTATATGAGGAGATGGGACCCCATTATTGTAGGCTGCACCTGGTCCTGGACCCCCAGATACACTGTGCCCCCCATAGTGATATACAGACCTAGAGATATACATCTATATACAGACCCCAATAAGTATATGAGGAGATGGGACCCCATTATTGTAGGCTGCACCTGGTCCTGGACCCCCCAGATACACTGTGCCCCCCATAGTGATATACAGACCTAGAGATATACATCTATATACAGACCCCAATAAGTATATGAGGAGATGGACCCCATTATTGTAGGCTGCACCTGGTCCTGGACCCCCAGATACACTGTGCCCCCCATAGTGATATACAGACCTAGAGATATACATCTATATACAGACCCCAATAAATATATGAGGAGATGGACCCCATTATTGTAGGCTGCACCTGGTCCTGGACCCCCAGATACACTGTGCCCCCCATAGTGATATAAAGACCTAGAGATATACATCTATATACAGACCCCAATAAGTATATGAGGAGATGGGACCCCATTATTGTAGGCTACACCTGGTCCTGGACCCCCAGATACACTGTGCCCCCCATAGTGATATACAGGACCTAGAGATATACATCTATATACAGACCCCAATAAGTATATGAGGAGATGGGACCCCATTATTGTAGGCTGCACCTGGTCCTGGACCCCCAGATACACTGTGCCCCCCATAGTTATATACAGGACCTAGAGATATACATCTATATACAGACCCCAATAAGTATATGAGGAGATGGGACCCCATTATTGTAGGCTGCACCTGGACCCCCAGATACACTGTGCCCCCCATAGTGATATACAGACCTAGAGATATACATTTATATACAGACCACAATAAGTATATGAGATGGACCCCATTATTGTAGGCTGCACCTGGACCCCCAGATACACTGTGCCCCCCATAGTGATATAAAGACCTAGAGATATACACCTATATACAGACCCCAATAAGTATATGAGATGGACCCCATTATTGTAGGCTGCACCTGGTCCTGGACCCCCAGATAAACTGTGCCCCCCATAGTGATATACAGACCTAGAGATATACATTTATATACAGACCCCAATAAGTATATGAGGAGATGGACCCCATTATTGTAGGCTGCACCTGCCCCCCCAGATAAACTGTGCCCCCCATAGTGATATACAGACCTAGAGATATACACCTATATACAAACCCCAATAAGTATATGAGGAGATGGGACCCCATTATTGTAGGCTGCACCTGGACCCCCAGATACACTGTGCCCCCCATAGTGATATACAGACCTAGAGATATACACCTATATACAGACCCCAATAAGTATATGAGGAGATGGACCCCATTATTGTAGGCTGCACCTGGTCCTGGACCCCCGGATACACTGTGCCCCCCATAGTGATATACAGACCTAGAGATATACATCTATATACAGACCCCAATAAGTATATGAGGAGATGGGACCCCATTATTGTAGGCTGCACCTGATCCTGGACCCCCAGATACACTGTGCCCCCCATAGTGATATACAGACCTAGAGATATACACCTATATACAGACCCCAATAAGTATATGAGGAGATGGACCCCATTATTGTAGGCTGCACCTGATCCTGGACCCCCAGATACACTGTGCCCCCCAAAGTGATATAAAGACCTAGAGATATACATCTATATACAGACCCCAATAAGTATATAAGGAGATGGGACCCCATTATTGTAGGCTGCACCTTGTCCTGGACCCCCCCAGATACACTGTGCCCCCCCATAGTGATATACAGACCTAGAGATATACATCTATATACAGACCCCAATGAGTATATGAGATGGGACCCCATTATTGTAGGCTGTACCTGGTCCTGGACCCCCAGATACACTGTGCCCCCCATAGTGATATACAGACCTAGAGATATACACCTATATACAGACCCCAATGAGTATATGAGGAGATGGACCCCATTATTGTAGGCTGCACCTGGTCCTGGACCCCCAGATACACTGTGCCCCCCATAGTGATATAAAGACCTAGAGATATACATCTATATACAGACCCCAATAAGTATATGAGGAGATGGGACCCCATTATTGTAGGCTGCACCTGGTCCTGGACCCCCAGATACACTGTGCCCCCCATAGTGATATACAGGACCTAGAGATATACATCTATATACAGACCCCAATAAGTATATGAGGAGATGGGACCCCATTATTGTAGGCTGCACCTGGTCCTGGACCCCCAGATACACTGTGCCCCCCATAGTTATATACAGGACCTAGAGATATACATCTATATACAGACCCCAATAAGTATATGAGGAGATGGGACCCCATTATTGTAGGCTGCACCTGGACCCCCAGATACACTGTGCCCCCCATAGTGATATACAGACCTAGAGATATACATTTATATACAGACCCCAATAAGTATATGAGATGGACCCCATTATTGTAGGCTGCACCTGGTCCTGGACCCCCAGATACACTGTGCCCCCCATAGTGATATAAAGACCTAGAGATATACACCTATATACAGACCCCAATAAGTATATGAGATGGACCCCATTATTGTAGGCTGCACCTGGTCCTGGACCCCCAGATAAACTGTGCCCCCCATAGTGATATACAGACCTAGAGATATACACCTATATACAAACCCCAATAAGTATATGAGGAGATGGGACCCCATTATTGTAGGCTGCACCTGGTCCTGGACCCCCAGATACACTGTGCCCCCCATAGTGATATACAGGACCTAGAGATATACACCTATATACAGACCCCAATAAGTATATGAGGAGATGGACCCCATTATTGTAGGCTGCACCTGATCCTGGACCCCCAGATACACTGTGCCCCCCAAAGTGATATAAAGACCTAGAGATATACATCTATATACAGACCCCAATAAGTATATGAGATGGACCCCATTATTGTAGGCTGCACCTGGTCCTGGACCCCCAGATACACTGTGCCCCCCATAGTGATATAAAGGACCTAGAGATATACATCTATATACAGACCCCAATAAGTATATGAGGAGATGGGACCCCATTATTGTAGGCTGCACCTGGTCCTGGACCCCCAGATACACTGTGCCCCCCATAGTGATATACAGACCTAGAGATATACACCTATATACAGACCCCAATAAGTATATGAGGAGATGGACCCCATTATTGTAGGCTGCACCTGGTCCTGGACCCCCAGATACACTGTGCCCCCCATAGTGATATAAAGGACCTAGAGATATACATCTATATACAGACCCCAATAAGTACATGAGGAGATGGACCCCATTATTGTAGGCTGCACCTGGACCCCCAGATACACTGTGCCCCCCATAGTGATATAAAGGACCTAGAGATATACACCTATATACAGACCCCAATAAGTATGTGAGGAGATGGGACCCCATTATTGTAGGCTGCACCTGGACCCCCAGATACACTGTGCCCCCCATAGTGATATACAGGACCTAGAGATATACACCTATATACAGACCCCAATAAGTATATGAGGAGATGGGACCCCATTATTATAGGCTGCACCTGGTCCTGGACCCCCAGATACACTGTGCCCCCCATAGTGATATAAAGGACCTAGAGATATACATCTATATACAGACCCCAATAAGTATATGAGGAGATGGACCCCATTATTATAGGCTGCACCTGGTCCTGGACCCCCAGATACACTGTGCCCCCCATAGTGATATACAGGACCTAGAGATATACATCTATATACAGACCCCAATAAGTATATGAGATGGACCCCATTATTGTAGGCTGCACCTGGTCCTGGACCCCCAGATACACTGTGCCCCCCATAGTGATATACAGACCTAGAGATATACATCTATATACAGACCCCAATAAGTATATGAGGAGATGGGACCCCATTATTGTAGGCTGCACCTGGTCCTGGACCCCCAGATACACTGTACCCCCCAGAGTGATATACAGACCTAGAGATATACACCTATATACAGACCCCAATAAGTATATGAGATGGACCCCATTATTGTAGGCTGCACCTGGTCCTGGACCCCCAGATACACTGTGCCCCCCATAGTGACATACAGACCTAGTGATATACATCTATATACAGACCCCAATAAGTATATGAGGAGATGGGACCCCATTATTGTAGGCTGCACCTGGTCCTGGACTCCCCAGATACACTGTACCCCCCATAGTGATATACAGACCTAGAGATATACACCTATATACAGACCCCAATAAGTATATGAGATGGACCCCATTATTGTAGGCTGCACCTGATCCTGGACCCCCGGATACACTGTGCCCCCCATAGTGATATACAGGACCTAGAGATATACATCTATATACAGACCCCAATAAGTATATGAGGAGATGGACCCCATTATTGTAGGCTGCACCTGGTCCTGGACCCCCAGATACACTGTGCCCCCCATAGTGATACACAGACCTAGAGATATACATCTATATACAGACCCCAATAAGTATATGAGATGGACCCCATTATTGTAGGCTGCACCTGGTCCTGGACCCCCAGATACACTGTGCCCCCCATAGTGACATACAGACCTAGTGATATACATCTATATACAGACCCCAATAAGTATATGAGGAGATGGGACCCCATTATTGTAGGCTGCACCTGGTCCTGGACCCCCAGATACACTGTGCCCCCCATAGTGATATACAGACCTAGAGATATACATCTATATACAGACCCCAATAAGTATATGAGGAGATGGACCCCATTATTGTAGGCTGCACCTGGTCCTGGACCCCCAGATACACTGTGCCCCCCATAGTGATATACAGACCTAGAGATATACATCTATATACAGACCCCAATAAGTATATGAGATGGGACCCCATTATTGTAGGCTGCACCTGGTCCTGAACCCCCAGATACACTGTACCCCCCATAGTGATATACAGACCTAGAGATATACACCTATATACAGACCCCAATAAGTATATGAGATGGACCCCATTATTGTAGGCTGCACCTGATCCTGGACCCCCGGATACACTGTGCCCCCCATAGTGATATAAAGGACCTAGAGATATACATCTATATACAGACCCCAATAAGTATATGAGGAGATGGACCCCATTATTGTAGGCTGCACCTGGTCCTGGACCCCCAGATACACTGTGCCCCCCATAGTGATACACAGACCTAGAGATATACATCTATATACAGACCCCAATAAGTATATGAGATGGACCCCATTATTGTAGGCTGCACCTGGTCCTGGACCCCCAGATACACTGTGCCCCCCCATAGTGATATACAGACCTAGAGATCTACATCTATATACAGACCCCAATAAGTATATGAGATGGGATCCCATTATTGTAGGCTGTACCTGGTCCTGGACCCCCAGATACACTGTGCCCCCCATAGTGATATACAGACCTAGAGATATACATCTATATACAGACCCCAATAAGTATATGAGATGGGACCCCATTATTGTAGGCTGCACCTGGTCCTGGACCCCCAGATACACTGTGCCCCCCCATAGTGATATACAGACCTAGAGATCTACATCTATATACAGACCCCAATAAGTATATGAGATGGGATCCCATTATTGTAGGCTGTACCTGGTCCTGGACCCCCAGATACACTGTGCCCCCCATAGTGATATACAGACCTAGAGATATACATCTATATACAGACCCCAATAAGTATATGAGATGGGACCCCATTATTGTAGGCTGCACCTGGTCCTGGACCCCCAGATACACTGTGCCCCCCATAGTGATATACAGACCTAGAGATATACATCTATATACAGACCCCAATAAGTATATGAGATGGGACCCCATTATTGTAGGCTGCACCTGGTCCTGGACCCCCAGATACACTGTGCCCCCCATAGTAATATAAAGGACCTAGAGATATACATCTATATACAGACCCCAATAAGTATATGAGGAGATGGGACCCCATTATTGTAGGCTGCACCTGGTCCTGGACCCCCAGATACACTGTGCCCCCCATAGTGATATACAGACCTAGAGATATACATCTATATACAGACCCCAATAAGTATATGAGGAGATGGACCCCATTATTATAGGCTGCACCTGGTCCTGGACCCCCCAGATACACTGTGCCCCCCATAGTGATATACAGACCTAGAGATATACATCTATATACAGACCCCAATAAGTATATGAGGAGATGGGACCCCATTATTGTAGGCTGCACCTGGTCCTGGACCCCCAGATACACTGTGCCCCCCATAGTGATATACAGACCTAGAGATATACACCTATATACAGACCCCAATAAGTATATGAGGAGATGGGACCCCATTATTGTAGGCTGCACCTGGTTCTTGACCCCCAGATACATTGTGCCCCCCATAGTGATATAAAGGACCTAGAGATATACATCTATATACAGACCCCAATAAGTATATGAGGAGATGGACCCCATTATTGTAGGCTGCACCTGGTCCTGGACCCCCAGATACACTGTGCCCCCCATAGTGATATAAAGGACCTAGAGATATACATCTATATACAGACCCCAATAAGTATATGAGATGGACCCCATTATTGTAGGCTGCACCTGGTCCTGGACCCCCAGATACACTGTGCCCCCCATAGTGATATACAGGACCTAGAGATATACATCTATATACAGACCCCAATAAGTATATGAGGAAATGGGACCCCATTATTGTAGGCTGCACCTGGTCCTGGACCCCCAGATACACTGTGCCCCCCATAGTGATATACAGACCTAGTGATATACATCTATATACAGACCCCAATAAGTATATGAGGAGATGGGACCCCATTATTGTAGGCTGCACCTGGACCCCCAGATACACTGTGCCCCCCATAGTGATATACAGACCTAGAGATATACATCTATATACAGACCCCAATAAGTATATGAGGAGATGGACCCCATTATTGTAGGCTGCACCTGGACCCCCGGATACACTGTGCCCCCCATAGTGATATACAGACCTAGAGATATACATCTATATACAGACCCCAATAAGTATATGAGGAGATGGGACCCCATTATTGTAGACTGCACAAGGTCCTGGACCCCCAGATACACTGTGCCCCCCATAGTGATATACAGGACCTAGAGATATACATCTATATACAGACCCCAATAAGTATATGAGGAGATGGACCCCATTATTGTAGGCTGCACCTGGTCCTGGACCCCCAGATACACTGTGCCCCCCCCATAGTGATATACAGACCTAGAGATATACATCTATATACAGACCCCAATAAGTGTATGAGGAGATGGACCCCATTATTGTAGGCTGCACCTGGTCCTGGACCCCCAGATACACTGTGCCCCCCATAGTGATATACAGACCTAGAGATATACATCTATATACAGACCCCAATAAGTATATGAGGAGATGGACCCCATTATTGTAGGCTGCACCTGGTCCTGGACCCCCAGATACACTGTGCCCCCCATAGTAATATACAGACCTAGAGATATACATCTATATACAGACCCCAATAAGTATATGAGGAGATGGACCCCATTATTGTAGGCTGCACCTGGTCCTGGACCCCCAGATACACTGTGCCCCCCATAGTGATATACAGACCTAGAGATATACATCTATATACAGACCCCAATAAGTATATGAGGAGATGGGACCCCATTATTGTAGGCTGCACCTAGTCCTGGACCCCCAGATACACTGTGCCCCCCATAGTGATATAAAGACCTAGAGATATACACCTATATACAGACCCCAATAAGTATATGAGATGGGACCCCATTATTGTAGGCTGCACCTGGACCCCCAGATACACTGTGCCCCCCATAGTGATATACAGGACCTAGAGATATACATCTATATACAGACCCCAATAAGTATATGAGGAGATGGGACCCCATTATTGTAGGCTGCACCTGGTCCTGGACCCCCAGATACACTGTGCCCCCCATAGAGATATACAGACCTAGAGATATACACCTATATACAGACCCCAATAAGTATATGAGATGGGACCCCATTATTGTAGGCTGCACCTGGTCCTGGAGCCCCAGATACACTGTGCCCCCCATAGTAATATAAAGGACCTAGAGATATACATCTATATACAGACCCCAATAAGTATATGAGGAGATGGGACCCCATTATTGTAGGCTGCACCTGGTCCTGGACCCCCAGATACACTGTGCCCCCCATAGTGATATACAGACCTAGAGATATACATCTATATACAGACCCCAATAAATATATGAGGAGATGGACCCCATTATTGTAGGCTGCACCTGGTCCTGGACCCCCAGATACATTGTGCCCCCCATAGTGATATACAGGACCTAGAGATATACATCTATATACAGACCCCAATAAGTATATGAGATGGGACCCCATTATTGTAGGCTGCACCTGGTCCTGGACCCCCCAGATACACTGTGCCCCCCATAGTGATATACAGACCTAGAGATATACATCTATATACAGACCCCAATAAGTATATGAGGAGATGGACCCCATTATTGTAGGCTGCACCTGGTCTTGGACCCCCAGATACACTGTGCCCCCCATAGTGATATACAGACCTAGAGATATACATCTATATACAGACCCCAATAAGTATATGAGATGGACCCCATTATTGTAGGCTGCACCTGGTCTTGGACCCCCAGATACACTGTGCCCCCCATAGTGATATACAGGACCTAGAGATATACATCTATATACAGACCCCAATAAGTATATGAGGAGATGGACCCCATTATTGTAGGCTGCACCTGGTCCTGGACCCCCAGATACACTGTGCCCCCCATAGTGATATACAGACCTAGAGATATACATCTATATACAGACCCCAATAAGTATATAAGGAGATGGGACCCCATTATTGTAGGCTGCACCTGGTCATGGACCCCCAGATACACTGTGCCCCCCATAGTGATATACAGACCTAGAGATATACATCTATATACAGACCCCAATAAGTATATGAGATGGACCCCATTATTGTAGGCTGCACCTGGTCCTTGACCCCCCAGATACACTGTGCCCCCCATAGTGATATACAGACCTAGAGATATACATCTATATACAGACCCCAATAAGTATATGAGATGGACCCCATTATTGTAGGCTGCACCTGGTCCTGGACCCCCAGATACACTGTGCCCCCTATAGTGATATACAGACCTAGAGATATACATCTATATACAGACCCCAATAAGTATATGAGATGGACCCCATTATTGTAGGCTGCACCTGGACCCCCAGATACACTGTGCCCCCCATAGTGATATACAGACCTAGAGATAAACATCTATATACAGACCCCAATAAGTATATGAGGAGATGGACCCCATTATTGTAGGCTGCACCTGGTCCTGGACCCCCAGATACATTGTGCCCCCCATAGTGATATACAGGACCTAGAGATATACATCTATATACAGACCCCAATAAGTATATGAGATGGGACCCCATTATTGTAGGCTGCACCTGGTCCTGGACCCCCCAGATACACTGTGCCCCCCATAGTGATATACAGACCTAGAGATATACATCTATATACAGACCCCAATAAGTATATGAGGAGATGGACCCCATTATTGTAGGCTGCACCTGGACCCCCAGATACACTGTGCCCCCCATAGTGATATAAAGGACCTAGAGATATACATCTATATACAGACCCCAATAAGTATATGAGGAGATGGACCCCATTATTGTAGGCTGCACCTGGTCCTGGACCCCCAGATACATTGTGCCCCCCATAGTGATATACAGGACCTAGAGATATACATCTATATACAGACCCCAATAAGTATATGAGATGGGACCCCATTATTGTAGGCTGCACCTGGTCCTGGACCCCCCAGATACACTGTGCCCCCCATAGTGATATACAGACCTAGAGATATACATCTATATACAGACCCCAATAAGTATATGAGATGGACCCCATTATTGTAGGCTGCACCTGGTCCTGGACCCCCAGATACACTGTGCCCCCCATAGTGATATACAGATCTAGAGATATACACCTATATACAGACCCCAATAAGTATATGAGGTGGACCCCATTATTGTAGGCTGCACCTGGTCCTGGACCCCCAGATACACTGTGCCCCCCATAGTGATATACAGACCTAGAGATATACATCTATATACAGACCCCAATAAGTATATGAGGAGATGGACCCCATTATTGTAGACTGCACCTGGACCCCCCCAGATACACTGTGCCCCCCATAGTAATATAAAGGACCTAGAGATATACATCTATATACAGACCCCAATTAGTGTATGAGGAGATGGGACCCCATTATTATAGGCTGCACCTGGTCCTGGACCCCCCCAGATACACTGTGCCCCCCATAGTGATATACAGACCTAGAGATATACATCTGTATACAGACCCCAATAAGTATATGAGATGGACCCCATTATTGTAGACTGCACCTGGTCCTGGACCCCCAGATACACTGTGCCCCCCATAGTGATATACAGGACCTAGAGATATACATCTATATACAGACCCCAATAAGTATATGAGGAGATGGGACCCCATTATTGTAGGCTGCACCTTGTCCTGGACCCCCAGATACACTGTGCCCCCCATAGTGATATACAGACCTAGAGATATACATCTATATACAGACCCCAATAAGTATATGAGATGGACCCCATTATTGTAGGCTGCACCTGGTCCTGGACCCCCAGATACACTGTGCCCCCCATAGTGATATACAGGACCTAGAGATATACATCTATATACAGACCCCAATAAGTATATGAGGAAATGGGACCCCATTATTGTAGGCTGCACCTGGTCCTGGACCCCCAGATACACTGTGCCCCCCATAGTGATATACAGACCTAGTGATATACATCTATATACAGACCCCAATAAGTATATGAGGAGATGGGACCCCATTATTGTAGGCTGCACCTGGACCCCCAGATACACTGTGCCCCCCATAGTGATATACAGACCTAGAGATATACATCTATATACAGACCCCAATAAGTATATGAGATGGACCCCATTATTGTAGGCTGCACCTGGTCCTGGACCCCCAGATACACTGTGCCCCCCCATAGTGATATACAGACCTAGAGATATACATCTATATACAGACCCCAATAAGTATATGAGGAGATGGGACCCCATTATTGTAGGCTGCACCTGGTCCTGGACCCCCCAGATACACTGTGCCCCCCATAGTGATATACAGAACCTAGAGATATACACCTATATACAGACCCCAATAAGTATATGAGATGGACCCCATTATTGTAGGCTGCACCTGGTCTTGGACCCCCAGATACACTGTGCCCCCCATAGTGATATACAGACCTAGAGATATACATCTATATACAGACCCCAATAAGTATATGAGGAGATGGGACCCCATTATTGTAGACTGCACAAGGTCCTGGACCCCCAGATACACTGTGCCCCCCATAGTGATATACAGGACCTAGAGATATACATCTATATACAGACCCCAATAAGTATATGAGGAGATGGACCCCATTATTGTAGGCTGCACCTGGTCCTGGACCCCCAGATACACTGTGCCCCCCATAGTGATATAAAGACCTAGAGATATACATCTATATACAGACCCCAATAAGTATAGGAGGAGATGGGACCCCATTATTGTAGGCTGCACCTGGTCCTGGACCCCCAGATACACTGTGCCCCCCATAGTGATATACAGACCTAGAGATATACACCTATATACAGACCCCAATAAGTATATGAGGAGATGGACCCCATTATTGTAGGCTGCACCTGGACCCCCAGATACACTGTGCCCCCCATAGTGATATACAGACCTAGAGATATACACCTATATACAGACCCCAATAAGTATATGAGGAGATGGGACCCCATTATTGTAGGCTGCACCTGGTCCTGGACCCCCAGATACACTGTGCCCCCCATAGTGATATACAGACCTAGAGATATACATCTATATACAGACCCCAATAAGTATATGAGGAGATGGACCCCATTATTGTAGGCTGCACCTGGTCCTGGACCCCCAGATACACTGTGCCCCCCATAGTGATATAAAGGACCTAGAGATATACATCTATATACAGACCCCAATAAGTATATGAGGAGATGGGACCCCATTATTGTAGGCTGCACCTGGTCCTGGACCCCCAGATACACTGTGCCCCCCATAGTGATATACAGACCTAGAGATATACATCTATATACAGACCCCAATAAGTATATGAGATGGGACCCCATTATTGTAGGCTGCACCTGGACCCCCAGATACACTGTGCCCCCCATAGTGATATACAGGACCTAGAGATATACATCTATATACAGACCCCAATAAGTATATGAGGAGATGGACCCCATTATTGTAGGCTGCACCTGGTCCTGGACCCCCAGATACACTGTGCCCCCCATAGTAATATAAAGGACCTAGAGATATACATCTATATACAGACCCCAATAAGTATATGAGGAGATGGGACCCCATTATTGTAGGCTGCACCTGGTCCTGGACCCCCAGATACACTGTGCCCCCCATAGTGATATACAGACCTAGAGATATACATCTATATACAGACCCCAATAAATATATGAGGAGATGGACCCCATTATTGTAGGCTGCACCTGGTCCTGGACCCCCAGATACACTGTGCCCCCCATAGTGATATACAGACCTAGAGATATACATCTATATACAGACCCCAATAAGTATATGAGATGGGACCCCATTATTGTAGGCTGCACCTGGACCCCCAGATACACTGTGCCCCCCATAGTGATATACAGACCTAGAGATATACATCTATATACAGACCCCAATAAGTATATGAGGAGATGTACCCCATTATTGTAGGCTGCACCTGGACCCCCAGATACACTGTGCCCCCCATAGTGATATAAAGGACCTAGAGATATACACCTATATATAGACCCCAATAAGTATATGAGATGGGACCCCATTATTGTAGGCTGCACCTGATCCTGGACCCCCAGATACACTGTGCCCCCGATAGTGATATACAGACCTAGAGATATACATCTATATACAGACCCCAATAAGTATATGAGGAAATGGACCCCATTATTGTAGGCTGCACCTGGTCCTGGACCCCCAGATACACTGTGCCCCCCATAGTGATATACAGGACCTAGAGATATACATCTATATACAGACCCCAATAAGTATATGAGGAGATGGACCCCATTATTGTAGGCTGCACCTGGTCCTGGACCCCCAGATACACTGTGCCCCCCATTGTGATATAAAGGACCTAGAGATATACATCTATATACAGACCCCAATAAGTATATGAGGAGATGGGACCCCATTATTGTAGGCTGCACCTGGTCCTGGACCCCCCAGATACACTGTGCCCCCCATAGTGATATACAGGACTTAGAGATATACATCTATATACAGACCCCAATAAGTGTATGAGGAGATGGGACCCCATTATTATAGGCTGCACCTGATCCTGGACCCCCAAATACACTGTGCCCCCCATAGTGATATACAGACCTAGAGATATACACCTATATACAGACCCCAATAAGTATATGAGGAGATGGACCCCATTATTGTAGGCTGCACCTGGTCCTGGACCCCCAGATACACTGTGCCCCCCATACTGATATACAGACCTAGAGATAAACATCTATATACAGACCCCAATAAGTATATGAGGAGATGGACCCCATTATTGTAGGCTGCACCTGGTCCTGGACCCCCAGATACACTGTGCCCCCCATAGTGATACACAGACCTAGAGATATACACCTATATACAGACCCCAATAAGTATATGAGGAGATGGACCCCATTATTGTAGGCTGCACCTGGTCCTGGACCCCCAGATACACTGTGCCCCCCATAGTGATATAAAGACCTAGAGATATACATCTATATACAGACCCCAATAAGTATATGAGGAGATGGGACCCCATTATTGTAGGCTGCACCTGGTCCTGGACCCCCCAGATATACTGTGCCCCCCATAGTGATATACAGACCTAGAGATATACACCTATATACAGACCCCAATAAGTATATGAGGAGATGGACCCCATTATTGTAGGCTGCACCTGGACCCCCAGATACACTGTGCCCCCCATAGTGATATACAGGACCTAGAGATATACATCTATATACAGACCCCAATAAGTATATGAGGAGATGGACCCCATTATTGTAGGCTGCACCTGGTCCTGGACCCCCCAGATACACTGTGCCCCCCATAGTGATATACAGACCTAGAGATATACATCTATATACAGACCCCAATAAGTATATGAGATGGACCCCATTATTGTAGGCTGCACCTGGTCCTGGACCCCCAGATACACTGTGCCCCCCATAGGGATATACAGACCTAGATATATATATCTATATACAGACCCCAATAAGTATATGAGATGGACCCCATTATTGTAGGCTGCACCTGGTCCTGGACCCCCCAGATACACTGTGCCCCCAATAGTGATATACAGACCTAGATATATACATCTATATACAGACCCCAATAAGTATATGAGGAGATGGACCCCATTATTGTAGGCTGCACCTGGTCCTGGACCCCCAGATACACTGTGCCCCCCATAGTGATATACAGACCTAGAGATATACACCTATATACAGACCCCAATAAGTATATGAGATGGGACCCCATTATTGTAGGCTGCACCTGGTCCTGGACCCCCAGATACACTGTGCCCCCCATAGTGATATACAGGACCTAGAGATATACATCTATATACAGACCCCAATAAGTATATGAGATGGGACCCCATTATTGTAGGCTGCACCTGGTCCTGGACCCCCAGATACACTGTGCCCCCCATAGTGATATACAGACCTAGAGATATACATCTATATACAGACCCCAATAAGTATATGAGGAGATGGACCCCATTATTGTAGGCTGCACCTGGTCCTGGACCCCCAGATACACTGTGCCCCCCATAGTGATATAAAGGACCTAGAGATATACATCTATATACAGACCCCAATAAGTATATGAGGAGATGGGACCCCATTATTGTAGGCTGCACCTGGTCCTGGACCCCCAGATACACTGTGCCCCCCATAGTGATATACAGACCTAGAGATATACATCTATATACAGACCCCAATAAGTATATGAGGAGATGGACCCCATTATTGTAGGCTGCACCTGGTCCTGGACCCCCCAGATACACTGTGCCCCCCATAGTGATATAAAGGACATAGAGATATACATCTATATACAGACCCCAATAAGTATATGAGGAGATGGACCCCATTATTGTAGGCTGCACCTGGTTCTGGACCCCCAGATACACTGTGCCCCCCATAGTGATATACAGGACCTAGAGATCTACACCTATATACAGACCCCAATAAGTGTATGAGGAGATGGGACCCCATTATTATAGGCTGCACCTGATCCTGGACCCCCAAATACACTGTGCCCCCCATAGTGATATACAGGACCTAGAGATATACACCTATATACAGACCCCAATAAGTATATGAGATGGACCCCATTATTATAGGCTGCATCTGGACCCCCAGATACACTGTGCCCCCCATAGTGATATACAGACCTAGAGATATACATCTATATACAGACCCCAATAAGTATATGAGGAGATGGGACCCCATTATTGTAGGCTGCACCTGGACCCCCAGATACACTGTGCCCCCCATAGAGATATACAGGACCTAGAGATATACATCTATATACAGACCCCAATAAGTATATTAGGAGATGGGACCCAATTATTGTAGACTGAACCTGATCCTGGACCCCCCAGATACACTGTGCCCCCCATAGTGATATAAAGACCTAGAGATATACACCTATATACAGACCCCAATAAGTATATGAGGAGATGGGACCCCATTATTGTAGGCTGCACCTGGTCCTGGACCCCCAGATACACTGTGCCCCCATAGAGATATACAGGACCTAGAGATATACATCTATATACAGACCCCAATAAGTATATGAGAAGTTGGGACCCCATTATTGTAGGCTGCACCTGATCCTGGACCCCCGGATACACTGTGCCCCCCATAGTGATATAAAGGACCTAGAGATATACATCTATATACAGACCCCAATAAGTATATGAGGAGATGGGACCCCATTATTGTAGGCTGCACCTGGTCCTGGACCCCCAGATACACTGTGCCCCCCATAGTGATATACAGACCTAGAGATATACATCTATATACAGACCCCAATAAGTATATGAGGAGATGGACCCCATTATTGTAGGCTGCACCTGGTCCTGGACCCCCCAGATACACTGTGCCCCCCATAGTGATATAAAGACCTAGAGATATACACCTATATACAGACCCCAATAAGTATATGAGGAGATGGGACCCCATTATTGTAGGCTGCACCTGGTCCTGGACCCCCAGATACACTGTGCCCCCCATAGTGATATAAAGGACATAGAGATATACATCTATATACAGACCCCAATAAATATATGAGGAGATGGACCCCATTATTGTAGGCTGCAGCTGGTCCTGGACCCCCAGATACACTGTGCCCCCCATAGTGATATACAGGACCTAGAGATATACATCTATATACAGACCCCAATAAGTATATGAGGAGATGGGACCCCATTATTGTAGGCTGCACCTGGTCCTGGACCCCCAGATACACTGTGCCCCCCATAGTGATATACAGACCTAGAGATATACATCTATATACAGACCCCAATAAGTATATGAGGAGATGGACCCCATTATTGTAGGCTGCACCTGGACCCCCAGATACACTGTGCCCCCCATAGTGATATACAGACCTAGAGATATACATCTATATACAGACCCCAATAAGTATATGAGATGGGACCCCATTATTGTAGGCTGCACCTGGTCCTGGACCCCCAGATACACTGTGCCCCCCATAGTGATATACAGACCTAGAGATATACATCTATATACAGACCCCAATAAGTATATGAGGAGATGGACCCCATTATTGTAGGCTGCACCTGGTCTTGGACCCCCAGATACACTGTGCCCCCCATAGTGATATACAGGACCTAGAGATATACATCTATATACAGACCCCAATAAGTATATGAGGAGATGGACCCCATTATTGTAGGCTGCACCTGGACCCCCAGATACACTGTGCCCCCCATAGTGATATAAAGGACCTAGAGATATACATCTATATACAGACCCCAATAAGTATATGAGGAGATGGACCCCATTATAGTAGGCTGCGCCTGGTCCTGGACCCCCAGATACACTGTGCCTCCCATAGTGATATACAGACCTAGAGATATACATCTATATACAGACCCCAATAAGTATATGAGATGGACCCCATTATTGTAGGCTGCGCCTGGTCCTGGACCCCCAGATACACTGTGCCCCCCATAGTGATATTCAGACCTAGAGATATACATCTATATACAGACCCCAATAAGTATATGAGGAGATGGACCCCATTATTGTAGGCTGCATCTGGTCCTGGACCCCCAGATACACTGTGCCCCCCATAGTGATATAAAGACCTAGAGATATACATCTATATACAGACCCCAATAAGTATATGAGGAGATGGACCCCATTATTGTAGGCTGCACCTGGACCCCCAGATACACTGTGCCCCCCATAGTGATATACAGACCTAGAGATATACATCTATATACAGACCCCAATAAGTATATGAGGAGATGGGACCCCATTATTGTAGGCTGCACCTGGTCCTGGACCCCCAGATACACTGTGCCCCCCATAGTGATATACAGACCTAGAGATATACACCTATATACAGACCCCAATAAGTATATGAGGAGATGGGACCCCATTATTGTAGGCTGCACCTGGTCCTGGACCCCCAGATACACTGTGCCCCCCATAGTGATATAAAGGACCTAGAGATATACATCTATATACAGACCCCAATAAGTATATGAGATGGGACCCCATTATTGTAGGCTGCACCTGGTCCTGGAGCCCCAGATACACTGTGCCCCCCATAGTGATATACAGACCTAGAGATATACATCTATATACAGACCCCAATAAGTATATGAGGAGATGGGACCCCATTACTGTAGGCTGCACCTAGTCTTGGACCCCCAGATACACTGTGCCCCCCATAGTGATATACAGACCTAGAGATATACATCTATATACAGACCCCAATAAGTATATGAGGAGATGGGACCCCATTATTGTAGGCTGCACCTGGACCCCCAGATACACTGTGCCCCCCATAGTGATATAAAGGACCTAGAGATATACATCTATATACAGACCCCAATAAGTATATGAGGAGATGGGACCCCATTATTGTAGGCTGCACCTGGTCCTGGACTCCCAGATACACTGTGCCCCCCATAGTAATATACAGACCTAGAGATATACATCTATATACAGACCCCAATAAGTATATGAGGAGAAGGACCCCATTATTGTAGGCTGCACCTGGTCCTGGACCCCCAGATACACTGTGCCCCCCATAGTGATATACAGGACCTAGAGATATACATCTATATACAGACCCCAATAAGTATATGAGGAGATGGGACCCCATTATTGTAGGCTGCACCTGGTCCTGGACCCCCAGATACACTGTGCCCACCATAGTGATATAAAGGACCTAGAGATATACATCTATATACAGACCCCAATAAGTATATGAGGAGATGGGACCCCATTATTGTAGGCTGCACCTGGTCCTGGACCCCCCAGATACACTGTGCCCCCCATAATGATATAAAGGACCTAGAGATATACATCTATATACAGACCCCAATAAGTATATGAGGAGATGGGACCCCATTATTGTAGGCTGCACCTGGTCCTGGACCCCCCAGATACACTGTGTCCCCCATAGTGATATAAAGGACCTAGAGATATACATCTATATACAGACCCCAATAAGTATATGAGGAGATGGGACCCCATTATTGTAGGCTGCACCTGCCCCCCCAGATACACTGTGCCCCCCATAGTGATATAAAGACCTAGAGATATACATCTATATGCAGACCCCAATAAGTATATTAGGAAATGGAACCCATTATTGTAGGCTGCACCTGGTCCTGGACCCCCAGATACACTGTGCCCCCCATAGTGATATACAGACCTAGAGATATACTTATTGGGGTCTGTATATAGATGTATATCTCTAGGTCTGTATATCACTATGGGGGGCACAGTGTATCTGGGGGTCCAGGACCAGGTGCAGCCTACAATAATGGGGTCCATCTCATATACTTATTGGGGTCTGTATATAGATGTATATCTCTAGGTCTGTATTTCACTATGGGGGGCACAGTGTATCTGGGGGTCCAGGACCAGGTGCAGCCTACAATAATGGGGTCCCATCTCCTCATATACTTATTGGGGTCTGTATATAGATGTATATCTCTAGGTCCTTTATATCACTATGGGGGGCACAGTGTATCTGGGGGGTCCAGGACCAGGTGCAGCCTACAATAATGGGGTCCCATCTCCTCATATACTTATTGGGGTCTGTATATAGGTGTATATCTCTAGGTCTGTATTTCACTATGGGGGGCACAGTGTATCTGGGGGTCCAGGACCAGGTGCAGCCTACAATAATGGGGTCCCATCTCCTCATATACTTATTGGGGTCTGTATATAGATGTATATCTCTAGGTCCTTTATATCACTATGGGGGGCACAGTGTATCTGGGGGTCCAGGACCAGGTGCAGCCTACAATAATGGGGTCCCATCTCATATACTTATTGGGGTCTGTATATAAATGTATATCTCTAGGTCTGTATATCACTATGGGGGGCACAGTGTATCTGGGGGTCCAGGACCAGGTGCAGCCTACAATAATGGGGTCCCATCTCCTCATATACTTATTGGGGTCTGTATATAGATGTATATCTCTAGGTCTTTATATCACTATGGGGGGCACAGTGTATCTGGGGGTCCAGGTGCAGCCTACAATAATGGGGTCCATCTCATATACTTATTGGGGTCTGTATATAGATGTATATCTCTAGGTCTGTATATCACTATGGGGGGCACAGTGTATCTGGGGGTCCAGGACCAGGTGCAGCCTACAATAATGGGGTCCCATCTCCTCATATACTTATTGGGGTCTGTATATAGATGTATATCTCTAGGTCTGTGTATCACTATGGGGGCACAGTGTATCTGGGGGTCCAGGACCAGGTGCAGCCTACAATAATGGGGTCCCATCTCCTCATACACTTATTGGGGTCTGTATATAGATGTATATCTCTAGGTCCTTTATATCAATATGGGGGGCACAGTGTATCTGGGGGTCCAGGACCAGGTGCAGCCTACAATAATGGGGTCCATCTCCTAATATACTTATTGGGGTCTGCATATAGATGTATATCTCTAGGTCTTTATATCACTATGGGGGGCACAGTGTATCTGGGGGGGCAGGTGCAGCCTACAATAATGGGGTCCCATCTCCTCATATACTTTTTGGGGTCTGTATATAGATGTATATCTCTAGGTCCTTTATATCACTATGGGGGGCACAGTGTATCTGGGGGTCCAGGACCAGGTGCAGCCTACAATAATGGGGTCCCATCTCCTCATATACTTATTGGGGTCTGTATATAGATGTATATGAGGAGATGGGACCCCATTATTGTAGGCTGCACCTGGTCCTGGACCCCCAGATACACTGTGCCTCCCATAGTGATATACAGACCTAGAGATATACACCTATATACAGACCCCAATAAGTATATGAGGAGATGGGACCCCATTATTGTAGGCTGCACCTGGACCCCCAGATACACTGTGCCCCCCATAGTGATATACAGACCTAGAGATATACATCTATATACAGACCCCAATAAGTATATGAGGAGATGGGACCCCATTATTGTAGGCTGCACCTGGTCTTGGACCCCCAGATACACTGTGCCCCCCATAGTGATATACAGACCTAGAGATATACACCTATATACAGACCCCAATAAGTATATGAGATGGACCCCATTATTGTAGGCTGCACCTGGTCCTGGACCCCCAGATACACTGTGCCCCCCATAGAGATATACAGACCTAGAGATATACATCTATATACAGACCCCAATAAGTATATGAGATGGACCCCATTATTGTAGGCTGCACCTGGTCTTGGACCCCCAGATACACTGTGCCCCCCATAGTGATATACAGGACCTAGAGATATACATCTATATACAGACCCCAATAAGTATATGAGGAGATGGACCCTATTATTGTAGGCTGCACCTGGACCCCCAGATACACTGTGCCCCCCATAGTGATATACAGACCTAGAGATATACACCTATATACAGACCCCAATAAGTATATGAGGAGATGGACCCCATTATTGTAGGCTGCACCTGGTCCTGGACCCCCAGATACACTGTGCCCCCCATAGTGATATAAAGGACCTAGAGATATACATCTATATACAGACCCCAATAAGTATATGAGGAGATGGACCCCATTATTGTAGGCTGCACCTGGTCCTGGACCCCCAGATACACTGTGCCCCCACATAGTGATATACAGACCTAGAGATATACATCTATATACAGACCCCAATAAGTATATCAGATGGACCCCATTATTGTAGGCTGGTCCTGGACCCCCAGATACATTGTGCCCCCCATAGTGATATACAGGACCTAGAGATATACATCTATATACAGACCCCAATAAGTATATGAGGAAATGGGACCCCATTATTGTAGGCTGCACCTGGTCCTGGACCCCCAGATACACTGTGCCCCCCATAGTGATATACAGACCTAGAGATATACATCTATATACAGACCCCAATAAGTATATGAGATGGGACCCCATTATTGTAGGCTGCACCTGGTCCTGGACCCCCCAGATACACTGTGCCCCCCATAGTGATATACAGGACCTAGAGATATACATCTATATACAGACCCCAATAAGTATATGAGATGGGACCCCATTATTGTAGGCTGCACCTGGTCCTGGACCCCCAGATACACTGTGCCCCCCATAGTGATATACAGACCTAGAGATATAACCCAATATACAGACCCCAATAAGTATATGAGGAGATGGGACCCCATTATTGTAGGCTGCACCTGGTCCTGGACCCCCAGATACACTCTGCCCCCCATAGTGATATACAGACCTAGAGATATACATCTATATACAGACCCCAATAAGTATATGAGATGGACCCCATTATTGTAGGCTGCACCTGGTCCTGGACCCCCAGATACACTGTGCCCCCCATAGTGATATACAGACCTAGAGATATACATCTATATACAGACCCCAATAAGTATGTGAGATGGACCCCATTATTATAGGCTGCACCTGGTCCTGGACCCCCAGATACACTGTGCCCCCCATAGTGATATAAAGGACCTAGAGATATACATCTATATACAGACCGCAATAAGTATATGAGGAGATGGACCCCATTATTGTAGGCTGCACCTGGACCCCCAGATACACTGTGCCCCCCATAGTGATATACAGACCTAGAGATATACATCTATATACAGACCCCAATAAGTATATGAGGAGATGGGACCCCATTATTGTAGGCTGCACTTGGACCCCCAGATACACTGTGTCCCCCATAGTGATATACAGACCTAGAGATATACACCTATATACAGACCCCAATAAGTATATGAGGAGATGGACCCCATTATTGTAGGCTGCACCTGGTCCTGGACCCCCAGATACACTGTGCCCCCCATAGTGATATAAAGGACCTAGAGATATACATCTATATACAGACCCCAATAAGTATATGAGGTGGACCCCATTATTGTAGGCTGCACCTGGTCCTGGACCCCCAGATACACTGTGCCCCCCATAGTGATATACAGACCTAGAGATATACATCTATATACAGACCCCAATAAGTATATTAGGAGATGGACCCCATTATTGTAGGCTGCACCTGGTCCTGGACCCCCAGATACACTGTGCCCCCCATAGTGATATACAGACCTAGAGATATACACCTATATACAGACCCCAATAAGTATATTAGGAGATGGACCCCATTATTGTAGGCTGCACCTGGTCCTGGACCCCCAGATACACTGTGCCCCCCATAGTGATATAAAGGACCTAGAGATATACATCTATATACAGACCCCAATAAGTATATGAGGAGATGGACCCCATTATTGTAGGCTGCACCTGGTCCTGGACCCCCAGATACTCTGTGCCCCCCATAGTGATATACAGACCTAGAGATATACACCGATTTACAGACCCCAATAAGTATGTGAGATGGACCCCATTATTGTAGGCTGCACCTGGTCCTGGACCCCCAGATACACTGTGCCCCCCATAGTGATATAAAGGACCTAGAGATATACATCTATATACAGACCCCAATAAGTATATGAGATGGGACCCCATTATTGTAGGCTGCACCTGGACCCCCAGATACACTGTGCCCCCCATAGTGATATACAGACCTAGAGATATACATCTATATACAGACCCCAATAAGTATATGAGGAGATGGACCCCATTATTGTAGGCTGCACCTGGACCCCCAGATACACTGTGCCCCCCATAGTGATATAAAGGACCTAGAGATATACATCTATATACAGACCCCAATAAGTATATGAGATGGGACCCCATTATTATAGGCTGCACCTGGTCCTGGACCCCCAGATACACTGTGCCCCCCATAGTGATATACAGGACCTAGAGATATACATCTATATACAGACCCCAATAAGTATATGAGGAGATGGACCCCATTATTGTAGGCTGCACCTGGTCCTGGACCCCCCAGATACACTTTGCCCCCCATAGTGATATAAAGACCTAGAGATATACATCTATATACAGACCCCAATAAGTATATGAGGAGATGGACCCCATTATTGTAGGCTGCACCTAGTCATGGACCCCCCAGATACACTGTGCCCCCCATAGTGATATAAAGGACCTAGAGATATACATCTATATACAGACCCCAATAAGTATATGAGGCGATGGGACCCCATTATTGTAGGCTGCACCTGGTCCTGGACCCCCCAGATACACTGTGCCCCCCATAGTTATATACAGGACCTAGAGATATACATCTATATACAGACCCCAATAAGTATATGAGGCGATGGGACCCCATTATTGTAGGCTGCACCTGGTCCTGGACCCCCAGATACACTGTGCCCCCCATAGTGATATAAAGGACCTAGAGATATACATCTATATACAGACCCCAATAAGTATATGAGGAGATGGGACCCCATTATTGTAGGCTGCACCTGGTCCTTGACCCCCCAGATGCACTGTGCCCCCCATAGTGATATACAGACCTAGAGATATACATCTATATACAGACCCCAATTAGTATAAGAGGAGATGGGACCCCATTATTGTAGGCTGCACCTGGTCCTGGACCCCCAGATACACTGTGCCCCCCATAGTGATATACAGACCTAGAGGTATACATCAATATACAGACCCCAATAAGTATATGAGATGGACCCCATTATTGTAGGCTGCACCTGGTCCTGGACCCCCAGATACACTGTGCCCCCCATAGTGATATACAGACCTAGAGATATACACCTATATACAGACCCCAATAAGTATATGAGATGGGACCCCATTATTGTAGGCTGCACCTGGTCCTGGACCCCCAGATACACTGTGCCCCCCATAGTGATATACAGGACCTAGAGATATACATCTATATACAGACCCCAATAAGTATATGAGGAGATGGACCCCATTATTGTAGGCTGCACCTGGTCCTGGACCCCCCAGATACACTGTGCCCCCCATAGTGATATACAGGACCTAGAGATATACATCTATATACAGACCCCAATAAGTATATGAGTAGATGGGACCCCATTATTGTAGGCTGCACCTGGTCCTGGACCCCCAGATACACTGTGCCCCCCATAGTGATATACAGACCTAGAGATATACATCTATATACAGACCCCAATAAGTATATGAGGAGATGGGACCCCATTATTGTAGGCTGCACCTGGTCCTGGACCCCCAGATAGACTGTGCCCCCCCATAGTGATATAAAGGACCTAGAGATATACATCTATATACAGACCCCAATAAGTATAGGAGGAGATGGGACCCCATTATTGTAGGCTGCACCTGGACCCCCAGATACACTGTGCCCCCCATAGTGATATAAAGGACCTAGAGATATACATCTATATATAGACCCCAATAAGTATATGAGGAGATGGGTCCCCATTATTGTAGGCTGCACCTGGTCCTGGACCCCCCAGATACACTGTGCCCCCCATAGTGATATACAGACCTAGAGATATACATCTATATACAGACCCAAATAAGTATATGAGATGGGACCCCATTATTGTAGGCTGCACCTGGTCCTGGACCCCCAGATACACTGTGCCCCCCATAGTGATATACAGGACCTAGAGATATACATCTATATACAGACCCCAATAAGTATATGAGGTGGACCCCATTATTGTAGGCTGCACCTGGTCCTGGACCCCCAGATACACTGTGCCCCCCATAGTGATATAAAGGACCTAGAGATATACATCTATATACACACCCCAATAAGTATATGAGATGGGACCCCATTATTGTAGGCTGCACCTGGTCCTGGACCCCCAGATACACTGTGCCCCCCATTGTGATATACAGACCTAGAGATATACATCTATATACAGACCCCAATAAGTATATGAGGAGATCGACCCCATTATTGTAGGCTGCACCTGATCCTGGACCCCCAGATACACTGTGCCCCCCATAGTGATATACAGACCTAGAGATATACACCTATATACAGACCCCAATAAGTATATGAGGAGATGGACCCCATTATTGTAGGCTGCACCTGGTCCTGGACCCCCAGATACACTGTGCCCCCCATAGTGATATACAGACCTAGAGATATACACCTATATACAGACCCCAATAAGTATATGAGGTGGACCCCATTATTGTAGGCTGCACCTGGTCCTGGACCCCCAGATACACTGTGCCCCCCATAGTGATATACAGACCTAGAGATATACATCTATATACAGACCCCAATAAGTATATGAGGAGATGGGACCCCATTATTGTAGGCTGCACCTGATCCTGGACCCCCAGATACACTGTGCCCCCCATAGTGATATAAAGGACCTAGAGATATACATCTATATACAGACCCCAATACGTATATGAGGAGATGGGACCCCATTATTGTAGGCTGCACCTGGTCCTGCCCCCCCAGATACACTGTGCCCCCCATAGTGATATAAAGACCTAGAGATATACATCTATATACAGACCCCAATAAGTATATTAGGTGATGAACCCCATTATTGTAGGCTGCACCTGGTCCTGGACCCCCAGATACACTGTACCCCCCATAGTGATATACAGACCTAGAGATATACATCTATATACAGACCCCAATAAGTATATGAGGAGATGGACCCCATTATTGTAGGCTGCACCTGGTCCTGGACCCCCAGATACACTGTGCCCCCCATAGTGATATACAGACCTAGAGATATACATTTATATACAGACCCCAATAAGTATATGAGGAGATGGGACCCCATTATTGTAGGCTGCACCTGGTCCTGGACCCCCAGATACACTGTGCCCCCCATAGTGATATAAAGACCTAGAGATATACATCTATATACAGACCCCAATAAGTATATGAGGAGATGGGACCCCATTATTGTAGGCTGCACCTGGTCCTGGACCCCCAGATACACTGTGCCCTCAATAGTGATATACAGACCTAGAGATATACATCTATATACAGACCCCAATAAGTATAGGAGGAGATGGGACCCCATTATTGTAGGCTGCACCTGGACCCCCAGATACACTGTGCCCCCCATAGTGATATAAAGGACCTAGAGATATACATCTATATATAGACCCCAATAAGTATATGAGGAGATGGGACCCCATTATTGTAGGCTGCACCTGGTCCTGGACCCCCCAGATACACTGTGCCCCCCATAGTTATATACAGGACCTAGAGATATACATCTATATACAGACCCAAATAAGTATATGAGATGGACCCCATTATTGTAGGCTGCACCTGGTCCTGGACCCCCAGATACACTGTGCCCCCCATAGTGATATACAGGACCTAGAGATATACATCTATATACAGACCCCAATAAGTATATGAGGTGGACCCCATTATTGTAGGCTGCACCTGGTCCTGGACCCCCAGATACACTGTGCCCCCCATAGTGATATAAAGGACCTAGAGATATACATCTATATACAGACCCCAATAAGTATATGAGGAGATGGGACCCCATTATTGTAGGCTGCACCTGGTCCTGGACCCCCAGATACACTGTGCCCCCCATATTGATATACAGACCTAGAGATAAACATCTATATACAGACCCCAATAAGTATATGAGGAGATGGGACCCCATTATTGTAGGCTGCACCTGGACCCCCAGATACACTGTGCCCCCCATAGTGATATACAGGACCTAGAGATATACATCTATATACAGACCCCAATAAGTATATGAGATGGGACCCCATTATTGTAGGCTGTACCTGGTCCCGGACCCCCCAGATACACTGTGCCCCCCATAGTGATATACAGACCTAGAGATATACATCTATATACAGACCCCAATAAGTATATGAGAAGATGGACCCCATTATTGTAGGCTGCACCTGGTCCTGGACCCCCAGATACACTGTGCCCCCCATAGTGATATACAGACCTAGAGATATACACCTATATACAGACCCCAATAAGTATATGAGAAGATGGACCCCATTATTGTAGGCTGCACCTGGTCCTGGACCCCCAGATACACTGTGCCCCCCATAGTGATATACAGACCTAGAGATAGACATCTATATACAGACCCAAATAAGTATATGAGGAGATGGACCCCATTATTGTAGGCTGCACCTGGTCCTGCCCCCCCAGATACACTGTGCCCCCCATAGTGATATAAAGACCTAGAGATATACATCTATATACAGACCCCAATAAGTATATGAGATGGGACCCCATTATTGTAGGCTGCACCTGGTCCTGGACCCCCCAGATACACTGTGCCCCCCATAGTGATATACAGACCTAGAGATAGACATCTATATACAGACCCAAATAAGTATATGAGATGGGACCCCATTATTGTAGGCTGCACCTGGTCCTGGACCCCCAGATACACTGTGCCCCCCATAGTGATATACAGGACCTAGAGATATACATCTATATACAGACCCCAATAAGTATATGAGGTGGACCCCATTATTGTAGGCTGCACCTGGTCCTGGACCCCCAGATACACTGTGCCCCCCATAGTGATATAAAGGACCTAGAGATATACATCTATATACAAACCCCAATAAGTATATGAGGAGATGGACCCCATTATTGTAGGCTGCACCTGGTCCTGGACCCCCAGATACACTGTGCCCCCCATATTGATATACAGACCTAGAGATAAACATCTATATACAGACCCCAATAAGTATATGAGGAGATGGGACCCCATTATTGTAGGCTGCACCTGGTCCTGGACCCCCAGATACACTGTGCCCCCCATATTGATATACAGACCTAGAGATAAACATCTATATACAGACCCCAATAAGTATATGAGGAGATGGGACCCCATTATTGTAGGCTGCACCTGGACCCCCAGATACACTGTGCCCCCCATAGTGATATACAGGACCTAGAGATATACATCTATATACAGACCCCAATAAGTATATGAGATGGGACCCCATTATTGTAGGCTGCACCTGGACCCCCAGATACACTGTGCCCCCCATAGTGATATACAGACCTAGAGATATACATCTATATACAGACCCCAATAAGTATATGAGATGGACCCCATTATTGTAGGCTGCACCTGGTACTGGACCCCCCAGATACACTGTGCCCCCCATAGTGATATACAGACCTAGAGATATACATCTATATACAGACCCCAATAAGTATATGAGAAGATGGACCCCATTATTGTAGGCTGCACCTGGTCCTGGACCCCCAGATACACTGTGCCCCCCATAGTGATATACAGGACCTAGAGATACACATCTATATACAGACCCCAATAAGTATATGAGGTGGACCCCATTATTGTAGGCTGCACCTGGTCCTGCCCCCCCAGATACACTGTTCCCCCCATAGTGATATAAAGACCTAGAGATATACATCTATATACAGACCCCAATAAGTATATGAGATGGGACCCCATTATTGTAGGCTGCACCTGTTCCTGGACTCCCCAGATACACTGTGCCCCCCATAGTGATATAAAGGACCTAGAGATATACATCTATATACAGACCCCAATAAGTATATGAGGAGATGGGACCCCATTATTGTAGGCTGCACCTGGTCCTGGACCCCCAGATACACTGTGCCCCCCATAGTGATATACAGGACCTAGAGATATACATCTATATACAGACCCCAATAAGTATATGAGGAGATGGACCCCATTATTGTAGGCTGCACCTGGTCCTGGACCCCCCAGATACACTGTGCCCCCCATAGTGATATACAGGACCTAGAGATATACATCTATATACAGACCCCAATAAGTATATGAGATGGGACCCCATTATTGTAGGCTGCACCTGGACCCCCAGATACACTGTGCCCCCCATAGTGATATACAGACCTAGAGATATACATCTATATACAGACCCCAATAAGTATATGAGATGGACCCCATTATTGTAGGCTGCACCTGGACCCCCAGATACACTGTGCCCCCCATAGTGATATACAGACCTAGAGATATACATCTATATACAGACCCCAATAAGTATATGAGGAGATGGACCCCATTATTGTAGGCTGCACCTGGTCCTGGACCCCCCCCAGATACACTGTGCCCCCCATAGTGATATACAGGACCTAGAGATATACATCTATATACAGACCCCAATAAGTATATGAGGAGATGGACCCCATTATTGTAGGCTGCACCTGGTCCTGGACCCCCCAGATACACTGTGCCCCCCATAGTGATATACAGACCTAGAGATATACATCTATATACAGACCCCAATAAGTATATTAGGAGATGGACCCCATTATTGTAGGCTACACCTGGTCCTGGACCCCCAGATACACTGTGCCCCCATAGTGATATACAGACCTAGAGATATACATCTATATACAGACCCCAATAAGTATATGAGGAGATGGACCCCATTATTGTAGGCTGCACCTGGTCTTGGACCCCCAGATACACTGTGCCCCCCATAGTGATATACAGACCTAGAGATATACACCTATATACAGACCCCAATAAGTATATGAGGTGGACCCCATTATTGTAGGCTGCACCTGGTCCTGGACCCCGAGATACACTGTGCCCCCCATAGTGATATAAAGGACCTAGAGATATACGTCTATATACAGACCCCAATAAGTATATGAGGAGATGGGACCCCATTATTGTAGGCTGCACCTGATCCTGGACCCCCAGATACACTGTGCCCCCCATAGTGATATAAAGGACCTAGAGATATACATCTATATACAGACCCCAATAAGTATATGAGATGGGACCCCATTATTGTAGGCTGCACCTGGTCCTGCCCCCCCAGATACACTGTGCCCCCCATAGTGATATACAGACCTAGAGATATACACCTATATACAGACCCCAATAAGTATATGAGGAGATGGACCTCATTATTATAGGCTGCACCTGGTCCTGGACCCCCCAGATACACTGTGCCCCCCATAGTGATATACAGACCTAGAGATATACATCTATATACAGACCCCAATAAGTATATGAGGAGATGGGACCCCATTATTGTAGGCTGCACCTGGTCCTGGACCCCCAGATACACTGTGCCCCCCATAGTGATATACAGACCTAGAGATATACATCTATATACAGACCCCAATAAGTATAGGAGGAGATGGGACCCCATTATTGTAGGCTGCACCTGGACCCCCAGATACACTGTGCCCCCCATAGTGATATAAAGGACCTAGAGATATACATCTATATACAGACCCCAATAAGTATATGAGATGGACCCCATTATTGTAGGCTGCACCTGGTCCTGGACCCCCCAGATACACTGTGCCCCCCATAGTGATATACAGACCTAGAGATATACATCTATATACAGACCCCAATAAGTATATGAGGAGATGGGACCCCATTATTGTAGGCTGCACCTGGTCCTGGACCCCCAGATACACTGTGCCCCCCATAGTGATATAAAGGACCTAGAGATATACATCTATATACAGACCCCAATAAGTATATGAGGAGATGGGACCCCATTATTGTAGGCTGCACCTGGTCCTGGACCCCCAGATACACTGTGCCCCCCATAGTGATATACAGACCTAGAGATATACATCTATATACAGACCCCAATAAGTATATAAGGAGATGGGACCCCATTATTGTAGGCTGCACCTGGTCCTGGACCCCCCAGATACACTGTGCCCCCCATAGTGATATACAGGACCTAGAGATATACATCTATATACAGACCCCAATAAGTATATGAGGAGATGGGACCCCATTATTGTAGGCTGCACCTGGTCCTGGACCCCCAGATACACTGTGCCCCCCATAGTGATATAAAGGACCTAGAGATATACATCTATATACAGACCCCAATAAGTATATGAGGAGATGGGACCACATTATTGTAGGCTGCACCTGGACCCCCAGATACACTGTGCCCCCCATAGTGATATACAGACCTAGAGATATACATCTATATACAGACCCCAATACGTATATGAGGAGATGGGACCCCATTATTGTAGGCTGCACCTGGTCCTGGACCCCCCAGATACACTCTGCCCCCCATAGTGATATACAGACCTAGGGATATACATCTATATACAGACCCCAATAAGTATATGAGGAGATGGGACCCCATTATTGTAGGCCGCACCTGGTCCTGGACTCCCCAGATACACTGTGCCCCCCATAGTGATATACAGACCTAGAGATATACATCTATATACAGACCCCAATAAGTATATGAGATGGACCCCATTATTGTAGGCTGCACCTGGTCCTGGACCCCCAGATACACTGTGCCCCCCATAGTGATATACAGACCTAGAGATATACATCTATATACAGACCCCAATAAGTATATGAGGAGATGGACCCCATTATTGTAGACTGCACCTGGTCCTGGACCCCCAGATACACTGTGCCCCCCCATAGTGATATACAGGACCTAGAGATATACATCTATATATAGACCCCAATAAGTATATGAGGAGATGGACCCCATTATTGTAGGCTGCACCTGGTCCTGGACCCCCAGATACACTGTGCCCCCCATAGTGATATAAAGGACCTAGAGATATACATCTATATATAGACCCCAATAAGTATATGAGGAGATGGACCCCATTATTGTAGGCTGCACCTGGTCCTGGACCCCCGGATACACTGTGCCCCCCATAGTGATATACAGGACCTAGAGATATACATCTATATACAGACCCCAATAAGTATATGAGGAGATGGACCCCATTATTGTAGGCTGCACCTGGACCCCCAGATACACTGTGCCCCCCATAGTGATATAAAGGACCTAGAGATATACATCTATATACAGACCCCAATACGTATATGAGGAGATGGGACCTCATTATTGTAGGCTGCACCTGGTCCTGGACCCCCAGATACACTGTGCCCCCCATAGTGATATAAAGACCTAGAGATATACATCTATATACAGACCCCAATAAGTATATGAGATGGGACCCCATTATTGTAGGCTGCACCTGGTCCTGGACCCCCCAGATACACTGTGCCCCCCATAGTGATATAAAGGACCTAGAGATATACATCTATATACAGACCCCAATACGTATATGAGGAAATGGGACCCCATTATTGTAGGCTGCACCTGATCCTGGACCCCCAGATACACTGTGCCCCCCATAGTGATATACAGACCTAGAGATATACACCTATATACAGACCCCAATAAGTATATGAGGAGATGGGACCCCATTATTGTAGGCTGCACCTGGTCCTGGACCCCCAGATACACTGTGCCCCCCATAGTGATATACAGACCTAGAGATATACATTTATATACAGACCCCAATAAGTATATGAGGAGATGGACCCCATTATTGTAGGCTGCACCTGCCCCCCCAGATACACTGTGCCCCCCATAGTGATATAAAGACCTAGATATATACATCTATATATAGACCCCAATAAGTATATGAGGAGATGGGACCCCATTATTGTAGGCTGCACCTGGTCCTGGACCCCCAGATACACTGTGCCCCCCATAGTGATATAAAGGACCTAGATATATACATCTATATATAGACCCCAATAAGTATATGAGGAGATGGGACCCCATTATTGTAGGCTGCACCTGGTCCTGGACCCCCAGATACACTGTGCCCCCCATAGTGATATACTGACCTAGAGATATACATCTATATACAGACCCCAATAAGTATATGAGGAGATGGACCCCATTATTGTAGGCTGCACCTGGTCCTGGACCCCCAGATACACTGTGCCCCCCATAGTGATATACTGACCTAGAGATATACATCTATATACAGACCCCAATAAGTATATGAGGAGATGGGACCCCATTATTGTAGGCTGCACCTGGTCCTGGACCCCCAGATACACTGTGCCCCCCATAGTGATATAAAGGACCTAGATATATACATCTATATATAGACCCCAATAAGTATATGAGGAGATGGGACCCCATTATTGTAGGCTGCACCTGGTCCTGGACCCCCAGATACACTGTGCCCCCCATAGTGATATAAAGGACCTAGATATATACATCTATATATAGACCCCAATAAGTATATGAGGAGATGGGACCCCATTATTGTAGGCTGCACCTGGTCCCGGACCCCCAGATACACTGTGCCCCCCATAGTGATATACAGACCTAGAGATATACATCTATATACAGACCCCAATAAGTATATGAGGAGATGGACCCCATTATTGTAGGCTGCACCTGGTCCTGGACCCCCAGATACACTGTGCCCCCCATAGTGATATAAAGGACCTAGAGATATACATCTATATACAGACCCCAATAAGTATATAAGGAGATGGGACCCCATTATTGTAAGCTGCACCTGGTCCTGGACCCCCAGATACACTGTGCCCCCCATAGTTATATAAAGGACCTAGAGATATACATCTATATACAGACCCCAATAAGTATATGAGGAGATGGACCCCATTATTGTAGGCTGCACCTGGTCCTGGACCCCCAGATACACTGTGCCCCCCATAGTGATATAAAGGACCTAGAGATATACATCTATATACAGACCCCAATAAGTATATGAGGAGATGGGACCCCATTATTGTAGGCTGCACCTGGTCCTGGACCCCCAGATACACTGTGCCCCCCATAGTGATATACAGACCTAGAGATATACATCTATATACAGACCCCAATAAGTATATGAGGAGATGGACCCCATTATTGTAGGCTGCACCTGGTCCTGGACCCCCAGATACACTGTGCCCCCCATAGTGATATACAGACCTAGAGATATACATCTATATACAGACCCCAATAAGTATATGAGATGGACCCCATTATTGTAGGCTGCACCTGGTCCTGGACCCCCAGATACACTGTGCCCCCCATAGTGATATACAGACCTAGAGATATACATCTATATACAGACCCCAATAAGTATATGAGATGGACCCCATTATTGTAGGCTGCACCTGGTCCTGGACTCCCCAGATACACTGTGCCCCCCATAGTGATATACAGACCTAGAGATATACATCTGTATACAGACCCCAATAAGTATATGAGAAGATGGGACCCCATTATTGTAGGCTGCACCTGGACCCCCAGATACACTGTGCCCCCCATAGTGATATAAAGACCTAGAGATATACATCTATATACAGACCCCAATAAGTATATGAGGAGATGGGACCCCATTATTGTAGGCTGCACCTGGTCCTGGACTCCCCAGATACACTGTGCCCCCCATAGTGATATAAAGGACCTAGAGATATACATCTATATACAGACCCCAATAAATATATGAGGAGATGGACCCCATTATTGTAGGCTGGACCTGGTCCTGGACCCCCAGATACACTGTGCCCCCCATAGTGATATACAGACCTAGAGATATACATCTATATACAGACCCCAATAAGTATATGAGGAGATGGACCCCATTATTGTAGGCTGCACCTGGACCCCCAGATACACTGTGCCCCCCATAGTGATATACAGACCTAGAGATATACATCTATATACAGACCCCAATAAGTATATGAGGAGATGGGACCCCATTATTGTAGGCTGCACCTGGTCCTGGACCCCCAGATACACTGTGCCCCCCATAGTGATATAAAGACCTAGAGATATACATCTATATACAGACCCCAATAAGTATATGAGGAGATGGGACCCCATTATTGTAGGCTGCACCTGGTCCTGGACCCCCAGATACACTGTGCCCCCCATAGTGATATACAGACCTAGAGATATACGTCTATATACAGACCCCAATAAGTATATGAGAAGATGGACCCCATTATTATAGGCTGCACCTGGTCCTGGACCCCCAGATACACTGTGCCCCCCATAGTGATATACAGGACCTAGAGATATACATCTATATACAGACCCCAATAAGTATATGAGGAGATGGACCCCATTATTGTAGGCTGCACCTGGTCCTGGACCCCCCAGATACACTGTGCCCCCCATAGTGATATACAGACCTAGAGATATACATCTATATACAGACCCCAATAAGTATATGAGGAGATGGACCCCATTATTGTAGGCTGCACCTGGTCCCGGACCCCCAGATACACTGTGCCCCCCATAGTGATATACAGACCTAGAGATATACATCTATATACAGACCCCAATAAGTATATGAGATGGACCCCATTATTGTAGGCTGCATCTGGACCCCCAGATACACTGTGCCCCCCATAGAGATATACAGACCTAGAGATATACATCTATATACAGACCCCAATAAGTATATGAGATGGACCCCATTATTGTAGGCTGCACCTGGTCCTGGACCCCCAGATACACTGTGCCCCCCATAGTGATATACAGACCTAGAGATATACATCTATATACAGACCCCAATAAGTATATGAGGAGATGGACCCCATTATTGTAGGCTGCACCTGGTCCTGGACCCCCAGATACACTGTGCCCCCCATAGTGATATAAAGGACCTAGAGATATACATCTATATACAGACCCCAATAAGTATATGAGATGGACCCCATTATTGTAGGCTGCACCTGGTCCTGGACCCCCAGATACACTGTGCCCCCCATAGTGATATACAGACCTAGAGATAAACATCTATATATAGACCCCAATAGTATATGAGGAGATGGGACCCCATTATTGTAGGCTGCACCTGGTCCTGGACCCCCAGATACACTGTGCCCCCCATAGTGATATACAGACCTAGAGATATACATCTGTATACAGACCCCAATAAGTATATGAGAAGATGGGACCCCATTATTGTAGGCTGCACCTGGACCCCCAGATACACTGTGCCCCCCATAGTGATATAAAGACCTAGAGATATACATCTATATACAGACCCCAATAAGTATATGAGGAGATGGGACCCCATTATTGTAGGCTGCACCTGCCCCCGCCCCCCCGATACACTGTGCCCCCCATAGTGATATAAAGGACCTAGAGATATACATCTATATACAGACCCCAATAAATATATGAGGAGATGGACCCCATTATTGTAGGCTGCATCTGGTCCTGGACCCCCAGATACACTGTGCCCCCCATAGTGATATAAAGACCTAGAGATATACATCTATATACAGACCCCAATAAGTATATGAGGAGATGGGACCCCATTATTGTAGGCTGCACGTGGACCCCCAGATACACTGTGCCCCCCATAGTGATATACAGACCTAGAGATATACATCTATATACAGACCCCAATAAGTATATGAGGAGATGGGACCCCATTATTGTAGGCTGCACGTGGACCCCCAGATACACTGTGCCCCCCATAGTGATATACAGACCTAGAGATATACATCTATATACAGACCCCAATAAGTATATGAGATGGACCCCATTATTGTAGGCTGCACCTGGTCCTGGACCCCCAGATACACTGTGCCCCCCATAGTGATATACAGGACCTAGAGATATACATCTATATACAGACCCCAATAAGTATATGAGGAGATGGACCCCATTATTGTAGGCTGCACCTGGTCCTGGACCCCCAGATACACTGTGCCCCCCATAGTGATATACAGACCTAGAGATATACATCTATATACAGACCCCAATAAATATATGAGGAGATGGACCCCATTATTGTAGGCTGCACCTGGTCCTGGACCCCCAGATACACTGTGCCCCCCATAGTGATATACAGACCTAGAGATATACATCTATATACAGACTCCAATAAGTATATGAGGAGATGGACCCCATTATTGTAGGCTGCACCTGGACCCCCAGATACACTGTGCCCCCCATAGTGATATAAAGGACCTAGAGATATACATCTATATACAGACCCCAATAAGTATATGAGGAGATGGGACCCCATTATTATAGGCTGCACCTGATCCTGGACCCCCAGATACACTGTGCCCCCCATAGTGATATACAGACCTAGAGATATACACCTATATACAGACCCCAATAAGTATATAAGGAGATGGGACCCCATTATTGTAGGCTGCACCTGGTCCTGGACCCCCCAGATACACTGTGCCCCCCATAGTTATATAAAGGACCTAGAGATATACATCTATATACAGACCCCAATAAGTATATGAGAAGATGGGACCCCATTATTGTAGGCTGCACCTGGACCCCTAGATACACTGTGCCCCCCATAGTGATATACAGACCTAGAGATATACATCTGTATACAGACCCCAATAAGTATATGAGGAGATGGGACCCCATTATTGTAGGTTGCACCTGGACCCCCAGATACACTGTGCCCCCCATAGTGATATAAAGACCTAGAGATATACATCTATATACAGACCCCAATAAGTATATGAGGAGATGGGACCCCATTATTGTAGGCTGCACCTGGTCCTGGACCCCCAGATACACTGTGCCCCCCATAGTGATATACAGACCTAGAGATATACATCTATATACAGACCCCAATAAATATATGAGGAGATGGACCCCATTATTGTAGGCTGGACCTGGTCCTGGACCCCCAGATACACTGTGCCCCCCATAGTGATATAAAGGACCTAGAGATATACATCTATATACAGACCCCAATAAGTATATGAGGAGATGGACCCCATTATTGTAGGCTGCACCTGGACCCCCAGATACACTGTGCCCCCCATAGTGATATACAGACCTAGAGATATACATCTATATACAGACCCCAATAAGTATATGAGGAGATGGACCCCATTATTGTAGGCTGCACCTGGACCCCCAGATACACTGTGCCCCCCATAGTGATATACAGACCTAGAGATATACATCTATATACAGACCCCAATAAGTATATGAGGAGATGGGACCCCATTATTGTAGGCTGCACCTGGTCCTGGACCCCCAGATACACTGTGCCCCCCATAGTGATATACAGACCTAGAGATATACACCTATATACAGACCCCAATAAGTATATGAGGAGATGGACCCCATTATTGTAGGCTGCACCTGGACCCCCAGATACACTGTGCCCCCCATAGTTATATAAAGGACCTAGAGATATACACCTATATACAGACCCCAATAAGTATATGAGGAGATGGACCCCATTATTGTAGGCTGCACCTGGTCCTGGACCCCCCAGATACACTGTGCCCCCCATAGTGATATACAGACCTAGAGATATATATCTATATACAGACCCCAATAAGTATATGAGATGGACCCCATTATTGTAGGCTGCATCTGGACCCCCAGATACACTGTGCCCCCCATAGAGTTATACAGACCTAGTGATATACATCTATATACAGACCCCAATGAGTATATGAGGAGATGGACCCCATTATTGTAGGCTGCACCTGGTCCTGGACCCCCAGATACACTGTGCCCCCCATAGTGATATACAGGACCTAGAGATATACATCTATATACAGACCCCAATAAGTATATGAGGAGATGGACCCCATTATTGTAGGCTGCACCTGGTCCTGGACTCCCCAGATACACTGTGCCCCCCATAGTGATATACAGACCTAGAGATATACATCTATATACAGACCCCAATAAGTATATGAGGAGATGGACCCCATTATTGTAGGCTGCACCTGGTCCTGAACCCCCAGATACACTGTGCCCCCCATAGTGATATAAAGGACCTAGAGATATACATCTATATACAGACCCCAATAAGTATATGAGATGGACCCCATTATTGTCGGCTGCACCTGGTCCTGGACCCCCAGATACACTGTGCCCCCCATAGTGATATACAGACCTAGAGATATACATCTATATACAGACCCCAATAAGTATATGAGGAGATGGACCCCATTATTGTAGGCTGCACCTGGTCCTTGACCCCCAGATACACTGTGCCCCCCATAGTGATATAAAGGACCTAGAGATATACATCTATAAACAGACCCCAATAAGTATATGAGATGGACCCCATTATTGTAGGCTGCACCTGGTCCTGGACCCCCAGATACACTGTGCCCCCCATAGTGATATACAGACCTAGAGATATACATCTATATACAGACCCCAATAAGTATATGAGATGGACCCCATTATTGTAGGCTGCACCTGGTCCTGGATCCCCCAGATACACTGTGCCCCCCATAGTGATATACAGACCTAGAGATATACACCTATATACAGACCCCAATAAGTATAGGAGGAGATGGGACCCCATTATTGTAGGCTGCACCTGGTCCTGGACCCCCGGATACACTGTGCCCCCCATAGTGATATACAGACCTAGAGATATACATCTATATACAGACCCCAATAAGTATATGAGGAGATGGGACCCCATTATTGTAGGCTGCACCTGGTCCTGGACCCCCAGATACACTGTGCCCCCCATAGTGATATACAGACCTAGAGATATACATCTATATACAGACCCCAATAAGTATATGAGGAGATGGACCCCATTATTGTAGGCTGCACCTGGACCCCCAGATACACTGTGCCCCCCATAGTGATATAAAGGACCTAGAGATATACATCTATATACAGACCCCAATACGTATATGAGGAGATGGGACCCCATTATTGTAGGCTGCACCTGATCCTGGACCCCCAGATACATTGTGCCCCCCATAGTGATATACAGACCTAGAGATATACATCTATATACAGACCCCAATAAGTATATGAGGAGATGGGAACCCATTATTGTAGGCTGCACCTGGTCCTGGACCCCCAGATACATTGTGCCCCCCATAGTGATATACAGACCTAGAGATATACATCTATATACAGACCCCAATAAGTACATGAGGAGATGGACCCCGTTATTGTAGGCTGCACCTGGTCCTGGACCCCCAGATACACTGTGCCCCCCATAGTGATATAAAGGACCTAGAGATATACACCTATATACAGACCCCAATAAGTATATGAGATGGGACCCCATTATTGTAGGCTGCACCTGGTCCTGGACCCCCAGATACACTGTGCCCCCCATAGTGATATACAGACCTAGAGATATACATCTATATACAGACCCCAATAAGTATAGGAGGAGATGGGACCCCATTATTGTAGGCTGCACCTGGTCCTGGACCCCCCAGATACACTGTGCCCCCCATAGTGATATACAGACCTAGAGATATACATCTATATACAGACCCCAATAAGTATATGAGATGGACCCCATTATTGTAGGCTGCACCTTGTCCTGGACCCCCAGATACACTGTGCCCCCCATAGTGATATTCAGACCTAGAGATATACATCTATATACAGACCCCAATAAGTATATGAGGAGATGGGACCCCATTATTGTAGGCTGCACCTGGACCCCCAGATACACTGTGCTCCCCATAGTGATATACAGACCTAGAGATATACATCTATATACAGACCCCAATAAGTATATGAGATGGACCCCATTATTGTAGGCTGCACCTGGTCCTGGACCCCCAGATACACTGTGCCCCCCATAGTGATATACAGGACCTAGAGATATACATCTATATACAGACCCCAATAAGTATATGAGGAGATGGGACCCCATTATTGTAGGCTGCACCTGGTCCTGGACCCCCAGATACACTGTGCCCCCCATAGTGATATACAGACCTAGAGATATACATCTATATACAGACCCCAATAAGTATATGAGATGGACCCCATTATTGTAGGCTGCACCTGGTCCTGGACCCCCAGATACACTGTGCCCCCCATAGTGATATACAGACCTAGAGATATACATCTATATACAGACCCCAATAAGTATATGAGGAGATGGACCCCATTATTGTAGGCTGCACCTGGTCCTGGACCCCCAGATACACTGTGCCCCCCATAGTGATATAAAGGACCTAGAGATATACATCTATATACAGACCCCAATAAGTATATGAGGAGATGGGACCCCATTATTGTAGGCTGTACCTGATCCTGGACCCCCGGATACACTGTGCCCCCCATAGTGATATACAGACCTAGAGATATACATCTATATACAGACCCCAATAAGTATATGAGATGGACCCCATTATTGTAGGCTGCACCTAGTCCTGGACCCCCCAGATACACTGTGCCCCCCATAGTTATATAAAGGACCTAGAGATATACATCTATATACAGACCCCAATAAGTATATGAGGAGATGGGACCCCATTATTGTAGGCTGCACCTGGTCCTGGACCCCCAGATACACTGTGCCCCCCATAGTGATATAAAGGACCTAGAGATATACATCTATATACAGACCCCAATAAGTATATGAGGAGATGGACCCTATTATTGTAGGCTGCACCTGGTCCTGGACCCCCAGATACACTGTGCCCCCCATAGTGATATACAGGACCTAGAGATATACACCTATATACAGACCCCAATAAGTATATGAGAAGATGGGACCCCATTATTGTAGGTTGCACCTGGACCCCTAGATACACTGTGCCCCCCATAGTGATATACAGACCTAGAGATATACATCTGTATACAGACCCCAATAAGTATATGAGGAGATGGGACCCCATTATTGTAGGTTGCACCTGGACCCCCAGATACACTGTGCCCCCCATAGTGATATAAAGACCTAGAGATATACATCTATATACAGACCCCAATAAGTATATGAGGAGATGGGACCCCATTATTGTAGGCTGCACCTGGTCCTGGACTCCCCAGATACACTGTGCCCCCCATAGTGATATAAAGGACCTAGAGATATACATCTATATACAGACCCCAATAAGTGTATGAGATGGACCCCATTATTGTAGGCTGCACCTGATCCTGGACCCCCAGATACACTGTGCCCCCCATAGAGATATACAGACCTAGAGATATACATCTATATACAGACCCCAATAAATATATGAGGAGATGGACCCCATTATTGTAGGCTGCACCTGGTCCTGGACCCCCAGATACACTGTGCCCCCCATAGTGATATACAGACCTAGAGATATACATCTATATACAGACCCCAATAAGTATATGAGGAAATGGACCCCATTATTGTAGGCTGCACCTGGACCCCCAGATACACTGTGCCCCCCATAGTGATATACAGACCTAGAGATATACATCTATATACAGACCCCAATAAGTATATGAGGAGATGGGACCCCATTATTGTAGGCTGCACCTGGTCCTGGACCCCCAGATACACTGTGCCCCCCATAGTTATATAAAGGACCTAGAGATATACACCTATATACAGACCCCAATAAGTATATGAGGAGATGGGACCCCATTATTGTAGGCTGCACCTGGTCCTGGACCCCCAGATACACTGTGCCCCCCATAGTGATATACAGACCTAGAGATATACATCTATATACAGACCCCAATAAGTATATGAGAAGATGGACCCCATTATTATAGGCTGCACCTGGTCCTGGACCCCCAGATACACTGTGCCCCCCATAGTGATATACAGGACCTAGAGATATACATCTATATACAGACCCCAATAAGTATATGAGGAGATGGACCCCATTATTGTAGGCTGCACCTGGACCCCCAGATACACTGTGCCCCCCATAGTGATATAAAGGACCTAGAGATATACATCTATATACAGACCCCAATAAGTATATGAGGAGATGGACCCCATTATTGTAGGCTGCACCTGGTCCTGGACCCACCAGATACACTGTGCCCCCCATAGTGATATACAGACCTAGAGATATACATCTATATACAGACCCCAATAAATATATGAGGAGATGGACCCCATTATTGTAGGCTGCACCTGGTCCCGGACCCCCAGATACACTGTGCCCCCCATAGTGATATACAGACCTAGATATATATATCTATATACAGACCCCAATAAGTATATGAGATGGACCCCATTATTGTAGGCTGCATCTGGACCCCCAGATACACTGTGCCCCCCATAGAGATATACAGACCTAGAGATATACATCTATATACAGACCCCAATAAGTATATGAGATGGACCCCATTATTGTAGGCTGCACCTGGTCCTGGACCCCCAGATACACTGTGCCCCCCATAGTGATATACAGACCTAGAGATATACACCTATATACAGACCCCAATAAGTATATAAGGAGATGGGACCCCATTATTGTAGGCTGCACCTGATCATGGACCCCCAGATACACTGTGCCCCCCATAGTGATATAAAGGACCTAGAGATATACATCTATATACAGACCCCAATAAGTATATGAGATGGACCCCATTATTGTAGGCTGCACCTGGACCCCCAGATACACTGTGCCCCCCATAGTGATATACAGGACCTAGAGATATACATCTATATACAGACCCCAATAAGTATATGAGGAGATGGACCCCATTATTGTAGGCTGCACCTGGTCCTGGACCCCCAGATACACTGTGCCCCCCATAGTGATATAAAGGACCTAGAGATATACATCTATATACAGACCCCAATAAGTATATGAGATGGACCCCATTATTGTAGGCTGCACCTGGTCCTGGACCCCCAGATACACTGTGCCCCCCATAGTGATATACAGACCTAGAGATATACATCTATATACAGACCCCAATAAGTATATGAGATGGACCCCATTATTGTAGGCTGCACCTGGTCCTGGACCCCCCAGATACACTGTGCCCCCCATAGTGATATACAGACCTAGAGATATACATCTATATACAGACCCCAATAAGTATATGAGGAGATGGACCCCATTATTGTAGGCTGCACCTGGTCCTGGACCCCCAGATACACTGTGCCCCCCATAGTGATATAAAGGACCTAGAGATATACATCTATATACAGACCCCAATAAGTATATGAGATGGACACCATTATTGTAGGCTGCACCTGGTCCTGGACCCCCAGATACACTGTGCCCCCCATAGTGATATACAGACCTAGAGATATACATCTATATACAGACCCCAATAAGTATATGAGGTGGACCCCATTATTGTAGGCTGCACCTGGACCCCCAGATACACTGTGCCCCCCATAGTGATATACAGACCTAGAGATATACATCTATATACAGACCCCAATAAGTATATTAGGAGATGGACCCCATTATTGTAGGCTGCACCTGGTCCTGGACCCCCCAGATACACTGTGCCCCCCATAGTGATATACAGACCTAGAGATATACACCTATATACAGACCCCAATAAGTATAGGAGGAGATGGGACCCCATTATTGTAGGATGCACCTGGTCCTGGACCCCCGGATACACTGTGCCCCCCATAGTGATATACAGACCTAGAGATATACATCTATATACAGACCCCAATAAGTATATGAGGAGATGGGACCCCATTATTGTAGGCTGCACCTGGTCCTGGACCCCCAGATACACTGTGCCCCCCATAGTGATATACAGACCTAGAGATATACATCTATATACAGACCCCAATAAGTATATGAGATGGGACCCCATTATTGTAGGCTGCACCTGGACCCCCAGATACACTGTGCCCCCCATAGTGATATACAGACCTAGAGATATACATCTATATACAGACCCCAATAAGTATATGAGATGGGACCCCATTATTGTAGGCTGCACCTGGTCCTGGACCCCCAGATACACTGTGCCCCCCATAGTGATATAAAGGACCTAGAGATATACACCTATATACAGACCCCAATAAGTATATGAGATGGGACCCCATTATTGTAGGCTGCACCTGGTCCTGGACCCCCAGATACACTGTGCCCCCCATAGTGATATACAGACCTAGAGATATACATCTATATACAGACCCCAATAAGTATATGAGGAGATGGACCCCATTATTGTAGGCTGCACCTGGTCCTGGACCCCCCAGATACACTGTGCCCCCCATAGTGATATAAAGGACCTAGAGATATACATCTATATACAGACCCCAATAAATATATGAGGAGATGGACCCCATTATTGTAGGCTGCACCTGGTCCCGGACCCCCAGATACACTGTGCCCCCCATAGAGATATACAGACCTAGAGATATACATCTATATACAGACCCCAATAAGTATATGAGATGGACCCCATTATTGTAGGCTGCACCTGGTCCTGGACCCCCAGATACACTGTGCCCCCCATAGTGATATACAGGACCTAGAGATATACATCTATATACAGACCCCAATAAGTATATGAGGAGATGGGACCCCATTATTGTAGGCTGCACCTGGTCCTGGACCCCCAGATACACTGTGCCCCCCATAGTGATATACAGACCTAGAGATATACATCTATATACAGACCCCAATAAGTATATGAGATGGACCCCATTATTGTAGGCTGCACCTGGTCCTGGACCCCCAGATACACTGTGCCCCCCATAGTGATATACAGACCTAGAGATATACATCTATATACAGACCCCAATAAGTATATGAGGAGATGGACCCCATTATTGTAGGCTGCACCTGGTCCTGGACCCCCAGATACACTGTGCCCCCCATAGTGATATAAAGGACCTAGAGATATACATCTATATACAGACCCCAATAAGTATATGAGGAGATGGGACCCCATTATTGTAGGCTGTACCTGATCCTGGACCCCCGGATACACTGTGCCCCCCATAGTGATATACAGACCTAGAGATATACATCTATATACAGACCCCAATAAGTATATAAGGAGATGGGACCCCATTATTGTAAGCTGCACCTGGTCCTGGACCCCCAGATACACTGTGCCCCCCATAGTTATATAAAGGACCTAGAGATATACATCTATATACAGACCCCAATAAGTATATGAGGAGATGGACCCCATTATTGTAGGCTGCACCTGGTCCTGGACCCCCAGATACACTGTGCCCCCCATAGTGATATAAAGGACCTAGAGATATACATCTATATACAGACCCCAATAAATATATGAGGAGATGGACCCCATTATTGTAGGCTGCACCTGGTCCTGGACCCCCAGATACACTGTGCCCCCCATAGTGATATACAGACCTAGAGATATACATCTATATACAGACCCCAATAAGTATATGAGGAGATGGACCCCATTATTGTAGGCTGCACCTGGACCCCCAGATACACTGTGCCCCCCATAGTGATATAAAGGACCTAGAGATATACATCTATATATAGACCCCAATAAGTATATGAGGAGATGGGACTCCATTATTGTAGGCTGCACCTGGACCCCCCCAGATACACTGTGCCCCCCATAGAGATATACAGGACCTAGAGATATACATCTATATACAGACCCCAATAAGTATATGAGGAGATGGACCCCATTATTGTAGGCTGCACCTGGACCCCCAGATACACTGTGCCCCCCATAGAGATATACAGGACCTAGAGATATACATCTATATACAGACCCCAATAAATATATGAGGAGATGGACCCCATTATTGTAGGCTGCACCTGGTCCCGGACCCCCAGATACACTGTGCCCCCCATAGTTATATACAGACCTAGAGATATACATCTGTATACAGACCCCAATAAGTATATGAGGAGATGGGACCCCATTATTGTAGGTTGCACCTGGACCCCCAGATACACTGTGCCCCCCATAGTGATATAAAGACCTAGAGATATACATCTATATACAGACCCCAATAAGTATATGAGGAGATGGGACCCCATTATTGTAGGCTGCACCTGGTCCTGGACTCACCAGATACACTGTGCCCCCCATAGTGATATAAAGGACCTAGAGATATACATCTATATACAGACCCCAATAAGTATATGAGGAGATGGACCCCATTATTGTAGGCTGCACCTGGTCCTGGACCCCCAGATACACTGTGCCCCCCATAGTGATATACAGACCTAGAGATATACATCTATATACAGATCCCAATAAGTATATGAGGAGATGGACCCCATTATTGTAGGCTGCACCTGGACCCCCAGATACACTGTGCCCCCCATAGTGATATACAGACCTAGAGATATACATCTATATACAGACCCCAATAAGTATATTAGGAGATGAACCCCATTATTGTAGGCTGCACCTGGTCCTGGACCCCCAGATACACTGTGCCCCCCATAGAGATATACAGGACCTAGAGATATACATCTATATACAGACCCCAATAAATATATGAGGAGATGGACCCCATTATTGTAGGCTGCACCTGGTCCTGGACCCCCAGATACACTGTGCCCCCCATAGTGATATACAGACCTAGAGATATACATCTATATACAGACCCCAATAAGTATATGAGAGGGACCCCATTATTGTAGGCTGCATCTGGACCCCCAGATACACTGTGCCCCCCATAGAGATATACAGACCTAGAGATATACATCTATATACAGACCCCAATAAGTATATGAGATGGACCCCATTATTGTAGGCTGCACCTGGTCCTGGACCCCCAGATAAACTGTGCCCCCCATAGTGATATAAAGACCTAGAGATATACATCTATATACAGACCCCAATAAGTATATGAGGAGATGGACCCCATTATTGTAGGCTGCACCTGGTCCTGGACCCCCAGATACACTGTGCCCCCCATAGTGATATAAAGGACCTAGAGATATACATCTATATACAGACCCCAATAAGTATATGAGGAGATGGACCCCATTATTGTAGGCTGCACCTGGTCCTGGACCCCCAGATACACTGTGCCCCCCATAGTGATATACAGACCTAGAGATATACATCTATATACAGACCCCAATAAGTATATGAGGAGATGGACCCCATTATTGTAGGCTGCACCTGGTCCTGGACCCCCAGATACACTGTGCCCCCCATAGTGATATACAGACCTAGAGATATACATCTATATACAGACCCCAATAAGTATATGAGGAGATGGACCCCATTATTGTAGGCTGCACCTGGTCCTGGACCCCCCAGATACACTGTGCCCCCCATAGTGATATACAGACCTAGAGATATACATCTATATACAGACCCCAATAAGTATACGAGGAGATGGACCCCATTATTGTAGGCTGCACCTGGTCCTGGACCCCCGGATACACTGTGCCCCCATAGTGATATACAGACCTAGAGATATACATCTATATACAGACCCCAATAAGTATATGAGATGGACCCCATTATTGTAGGCTGCACCTGGTCCTGGACCCCCAGATACACTGTGCCCCCCATAGTGATATACAGACCTAGAGATATACATCTATATACAGACCCCAATAAGTATATAAGGAGATGGGACCCCATTATTGTAGGCTGCACCTGGTCCTGGACCCCCAGATACACTGTGCCCCCCATAGTGATATACAGACCTAGAGATATACATCTATATACAGACCCCAATAAGTATATGAGGAGATGGGACCCCATTATTGTAGGCTGCACCTGGACCCCCAGATACACTGTGCCCCCCATAGTGATATAAAGGACCTAGAGATATACATCTATATACAGACCCCAATAAGTATATGAGGAGATGGACCCCATTATTGTAGGCTGCACCTGGTCCTGGACCCCCAGATACACTGTGCCCCCCATAGTGATATAAAGGACCTAGAGATGTACATCTATATACAGACCCCAATAAGTATATGAGGAGATGGACCCCATTATTGTAGGCTGCACCTGGTCCTGGACTCCCCAGATACACTGTGCCCCCCATAGTGATATAAAGGACCTAGAGATATACATCTATATACAGACCCCAATAAGTATATGAGGAGATGGACCCCATTATTGTAGGCTGCACCTGGTCCCGGACCCCCAGATACACTGTGCCCCCCATAGTGATATACAGACCTAGAGATATACATCTATATACAGACCCCAATAAGTATATGAGGAGATGGACCCCATTATTGTAGGCTGCACCTGGTCCTGGACCCCCAGATACACTGTGCCCCCCATAGTGATATAAAGGACCTAGAGATATACATCTATATACAGACCCCAATAAGTATATGAGGAGATGGACCCCATTATTGTAGGCTGCACCTGGTCCTGGACCCCCCAGATACACTGTGCCCCCCATAGTGATATACAGACCTAGAGATATACATCTATATACAGACCCCAATAAGTATATGAGGAGATGGACCCCATTATTGTAGGCTGCACCTGGTCCTGGACCCCCGGATACACTGTGCCCCCCATAGTGATATACAGACCTAGAGATATACATCTATATACAGACCCCAATAAGTATATGAGGAGATGGGACCCCATTATTGTAGGCTGCACCTGGTCCTGGACCCCCCAGATACACTGTGCCCCCCATAGTGATATAAAGGACCTAGAGATATACATCTATATACAGACCCCAATAAGTATATGAGGAGATGGGACCCCATTATTGTAGGCTGCACCTGGTCCTGGACCCCCCAGATACACTGTGCCCCCCATAGTGATATACAGACCTAGAGATATACATCTATATACAGATCCGAATAAGTATATGAGATGGGACCCCATTATTGTAGGCTGCACCTGGTCCTGGACCCCCCAGATACACTGTGCCCCCCATAGTGATATACAGACCTAGAGATATACATCTATATACAGACCCCAATAAGTATATGAGGAGATGGGACCCCATTATTGTAGGCTGCACCTGGACCCCCAGATACACTGTGCCCCCCATAGTGATATACAGACCTAGAGATATACACCTATATACAGACCCCAATAAGTATATTAGGAGATGGGACCCCATTATTGTAGGCTGCACCTGGTCCTGGACCCCCAGATACACTGTGCCCCCCATAGTGATATAAAGGACCTAGAGATATACATCTATATACAGACCCCAATAAGTATATGAGGAGATGGGACCCCATTATTGTAGGCTGCACCTGGACCCCCAGATACACTGTGCCCCCCATAGTGATATAAAGGACCTAGAGATATACATCTATATACAGACCCCAATAAGTATATGAGGAGATGGACCCCATTATTATAGGCTGCACCTGCCCCCCCCAGATACACTGTGCCCCCCATAGTGATATAAAGGACCTAGAGATATACATCTATATACAGACCCCAATAAGTATATGAGGAGATGGACCCCATTATTGTAGGCTGCACCTGGTCCTGGACCCCCCAGATACACTGTGCCCCCCATAGTGATATACAGACCTAGGGATATACATCTATATACAGACCCCAATAAGTATATGAGGAGATGGGACCCCATTATTGTAGGCTGCACCTGGTCCTGGACCCCCAGATACACTGTGCCCACCATAGTGATATAAAGGACCTAGAGATATACATCTATATACAGACCCCAATAAGTATATGAGAAGATGGGACCCCATTATTGTAGGCTGCACCTGGTCCTGGACCCCCAGATACACTGTGCCCCCCATAGTGATATACAGGACCTAGAGATATACATCTATATACAGACCCCAATAAGTATATGAGGAGATGGACCCCATTATTGTAGGCTGCACCTGGTCCTGGACCCCCCAGATACACTGTGCCCCCCATAGTGATATACAGGACCTAGAGATATACATCTATATACAGACCCCAATAAGTATATGAGATGGGACCCCATTATTGTAGGCTGCACCTGGTCCTGGACCCCCAGATACACTGTGCCCCCCATAGTGATATACAGGACCTAGAGATATACATCTATATACAGACCCCAATAAATATATGAGGAGATGGACCCCATTATTGTAGGCTGCACCTGGTCCCGGACCCCCAGATACACTGTGCCCCCCATAGAGATATACAGACCTAGAGATATACATCTATATACAGACCCCAATAAGTATATGAGATGGACCCCATTATTGTAGGCTGCACCTGGACCCCCAGATACACTGTGCCCCCCATAGTGATATACAGACCTAGAGATATACATCTATATACAGACCCCAATGAGTATATGAGATGGACCCCATTATTGTAGGCTGCACCTGGACCCCCAGATACACTGTGCCCCCCATAGTGATATACAGACCTAGAGATATACATCTATATACAGACCCCAATAAGTATATGAGGAGAAGGACCCCATTATTGTAGGCTGCACCTGGTCCTGGACCCCCGGATACACTGTGCCCCCCATAGTGATATACAGGACCTAGAGATATACATCTATATACAGACCCCAATAAGTATATGAGGAGATGGACCCCATTATTGTAGGCTGCACCTGGTCCTGGACCCCCGGATACACTGTGCCCCCCATAGTGATATACAGACCTAGAGATATACATCTATATACAGACCCCAATAAGTATATGAGATGGGACCCCATTATTGTAGGCTGCACCTAGTCCTGGACCCCCAGATACACTGTGCCCCCCATAGTGATATACAGACCTAGAGATATACATCTATATACAGACCCCAATAAGTATATGAGGAGATGGGACCCCATTATTGTAGGCTGCACCTGGTCCTGGACCCCCAGATACACTGTGCCCCCCATAGTGATATACAGACCTAGAGATATACACCTATATACAGACCCCAATAAGTATATGAGATGGGACCCCATTATTGTAGGCTGCACCTGGTCCTGGACCCCCAGATACACTGTGCCCCCCATAGTGATATACAGACCTAGAGATATACATCTATATACAGACCCCAATAAGTATATGAGATGGGACCCCATTATTGTAGGCTGCACCTGGTCCTGGACCCCCAGATACACTGTGCCCCCCATAGTGATATACAGACCTAGAGATATACATCTATATACAGACCCCAATAAGTATATGAGGAGATGGACCCCATTATTGTAGGCTGCACCTGGACCCCCAGATACACTGTGCCCCCCATAGAGATATACAGACCTAGAGATATACACCTATATACAGACCCCAATAAGTATATGAGGAGATGGGACCCCATTATTGTAGGCTGCACCTGGTCCTGGACCCCCGGATACACTGTGCCCCCCATAGTGATATAAAGGACCTAGAGATATACATCTATATACAGACCCCAATAAGTATATGAGGAGATGGACCCCATTATTGTAGGCTGCACCTGGTCCTGGACCCCCAGATACACTGTGCCCCCCATAGGGATATACAGACCTAGAGATATACATCTATATACAGACCCCAATAAGTATATGAGGAGATGGACCCCATTATTGTAGGCTGCACCTGGACCCCCAGATACACTGTGCCCCCCATAGTGATATAAAGGACCTAGAGATATACATCTATATACAGACCCCAATAAGTATATGAGGAGATGGGACCCCATTATTGTAGGCTGCACCTGGACCCCCAGATACACTGTGCCCCCCATAGTGATATACAGGACCTAGAGATATACATCTATATACAGACCCCAATAAGTATTTGAGATGGGACCCCATTATTGTAGGCTGCACCTGGTCCTGGACCCCCAGATACACTGTGCCCCCCATAGTGATATACAGGACCTAGAGATATACATCTATATACAGACCCCAATAAGTATATGAGGAGATGGACCCCATTATTGTAGGCTGCACCTGGTCCTGGACCCCCAGATACACTGTGCCCCCCATAGTGATATACAGGACCTAGAGATATACATCTATATACAGACCCCAATAAGTATATGAGATGGACCCCATTATTGTAGGCTGCACCTGATCCTGGACCCCCAGATACACTGTGCCCCCCATAGTGATATAAAGGACCTAGAGATATACATCTATATACAGACCCCAATAAGTATATGAGATGGACCCCATTATTGTAGGCTGCACCTGGTCCTGGACCCCCAGATACACTGTGCCCCCCATAGTGATATACAGGACCTTGAGATATACATCTATATACAGACCCCAATAAATATATGAGGAGATGGACCCCATTATTGTAGGCTGCACCTGGTCCCGGACCCCCAGATACACTGTGCCCCCCATAGAGATATACAGACCTAGAGATATACATCTATATACAGACCCCAATAAGTATATGAGATGGACCCCATTATTGTAGGCTGCACCTGGACCCCCAGATACACTGTGCCCCCCATAGTGATATAAAGGACCTAGAGATATACATCTATATACAGACCCCAATAAGTATATGAGGAGATGGACCCCATTATTGTAGGCTGCACCTGGTCCTGGACCCCCAGATACACTGTGCCCCCCATAGTGATATACAGACCTAGAGATATACATCTATATACAGACCCCAATAAGTATATGAGGAGATGGACCCCATTATTGTAGGCTGCACCTGGTCCTGGACCCCCAGATACACTGTGCCCCCCATAGTGATATACAGACCTAGAGATATACATCTATATACAGACCCCAATAAGTATATGAGGAGATGGACCCCATTATTGTAGGCTGCACCTGGTCCTGGACCCCCGGATACACTGTGCCCCCCATAGTGATATACAGGACCTAGAGATATACATCTATATACAGACCCCAATAAGTATATGAGATGGACCCCATTATTGTAGGCTGCACCTGGTCCTGGACCCCCCAGATACACTGTGCCCCCCATAGTGATATACAGACCTAGAGATATACATCTATATACAGACCCCAATAAGTATATGAGGAGATGGGACCCCATTATTGTAGGCTGCACCTGGTCCTGGACCCCCAGATACACTGTGCCCCCCATAGTGATATACAGACCTAGAGATATACATCTATATACAGACCCCAATAAGTATATGAGGAGATGGACCCCATTATTGTAGGCTGCACCTGGTCCTGGACCCCCAGATACACTGTGCCCCCCATAGTGATATACAGACCTAGAGATATACACCTATATACAGACCCCAATAAGTATATGAGGAGATGGACCCCATTATTGTAGGCTGCACCTGGTCCTGGACTCCCCAGATACACTGTGCCCCCCATAGTGATATACAGACCTAGAGATATACATCTATATACAGACCCCAATAAGTATATGAGGAGATGGGACCCCATTATTGTAGGCTGCACCTTGTCCTGGACCCCCAGATACACTGTGCCCCCCATAGTGATATACAGACCTAGAGATATACATCTATATACAGACCCCAATAAGTATATGAGATGGGAGCCCATTATTGTAGGCTGCACCTGGTCCTGGACCCCCAGATACACTGTGCCCCCCATAGTGATATAAAGGACCTAGAGATATACATCTATATACAGACCCCAATAAGTATATGAGGAGATGGGACCCCATTATTGTAGGCTGCACCTGGTCCTGGACCCCCAGATACACTGTGCCCCCCATAGTGATATACAGGACCTAGAGATATACATCTATATACAGACCCCAATAAGTATATGAGGAGATGGACCCCATTATTGTAGGCTGCACCTGGTCCTGGACCCCCAGATACACTGTGCCCCCCATAGTGATATACAGGACCTAGAGATATACATCTATATACAGACCCCAATAAGTATATGAGATGGACCCCATTATTGTAGGCTGCACCTGATCCTGGACCCCCAGATACACTGTGCCCCCCATAGTGATATAAAGGACCTAGAGATATACATCTATATACAGACCCCAATAAGTATATGAGATGGACCCCATTATTGTAGGCTGCACCTGGTCCTGGACCCCCAGATACACTGTGCCCCCCATAGTGATATACAGGACCTTGAGATATACATCTATATACAGACCCCAATAAATATATGAGGAGATGGACCCCATTATTGTAGGCTGCACCTGGTCCCGGACCCCCAGATACACTGTGCCCCCCATAGAGATATACAGACCTAGAGATATACATCTATATACAGACCCCAATAAGTATATGAGATGGACCCCATTATTGTAGGCTGCACCTGGACCCCCAGATACACTGTGCCCCCCATAGTGATATAAAGGACCTAGAGATATACATCTATATACAGACCCCAATAAGTATATGAGGAGATGGACCCCATTATTGTAGGCTGCACCTGGACCCCCAGATACACTGTGCCCCCCATAGTGATATAAAGGACCTAGAGATATACATCTATATACAGACCCCAATAAGTATATGAGGAGATGGACCCCATTATTGTAGGCTGCACCTGGTCCTGGACCCCCAGATACACTGTGCCCCCCATAGTGATATACAGACCTAGAGATATACATCTATATACAGACCCCAATAAGTATATGAGGAGATGGACCCCATTATTGTAGGCTGCACCTGGTCCTGGACCCCCAGATACACTGTGCCCCCCATAGTGATATACAGACCTAGAGATATACATCTATATACAGACCCCAATAAGTATATGAGGAGATGGACCCCATTATTGTAGGCTGCACCTGGTCCTGGACCCCCGGATACACTGTGCCCCCCATAGTGATATACAGGACCTAGAGATATACATCTATATACAGACCCCAATAAGTATATGAGATGGACCCCATTATTGTAGGCTGCACCTGGTCCTGGACCCCCCAGATACACTGTGCCCCCCATAGTGATATACAGACCTAGAGATATACATCTATATACAGACCCCAATAAGTATATGAGGAGATGGGACCCCATTATTGTAGGCTGCACCTGGTCCTGGACCCCCAGATACACTGTGCCCCCCATAGTGATATACAGACCTAGAGATATACATCTATATACAGACCCCAATAAGTATATGAGGAGATGGACCCCATTATTGTAGGCTGCACCTGGTCCTGGACCCCCAGATACACTGTGCCCCCCATAGTGATATACAGACCTAGAGATATACACCTATATACAGACCCCAATAAGTATATGAGGAGATGGACCCCATTATTGTAGGCTGCACCTGGTCCTGGACTCCCCAGATACACTGTGCCCCCCATAGTGATATACAGACCTAGAGATATACATCTATATACAGACCCCAATAAGTATATGAGGAGATGGGACCCCATTATTGTAGGCTGCACCTTGTCCTGGACCCCCAGATACACTGTGCCCCCCATAGTGATATACAGACCTAGAGATATACATCTATATACAGACCCCAATAAGTATATGAGATGGGAGCCCATTATTGTAGGCTGCACCTGGTCCTGGACCCCCAGATACACTGTGCCCCCCATAGTGATATAAAGGACCTAGAGATATACATCTATATACAGACCCCAATAAGTATATGAGGAGATGGGACCCCATTATTGTAGGCTGCACCTGTTCTTGGACCCCCAGATACACTGTGCCCCCCATAGTGATATACAGACCTAGAGATATACACCTATATACAGACCCCAATAAGTATATGAGGAGATGGACCCCATTATTGTAGGCTGCACCTGGTCCTGGACCCCCAGATACACTGTGCCCCCCATAGTGATATACAGACCTAGAGATATACACCTATATACAGACCCCAATAAGTATATGAGGTGGACCCCATTATTGTAGGCTGCACCTGGTCCTGGACCCCCCAGATACACTGTGCCCCCCATAGTGATATAAAGGACCTAGAGATATACATCTATATACAGACCCCAATAAGTATATGAGGAGATGGACCCCATTATTGTAGGCTGCACCTGGACCCCCAGATACACTGTGCCCCCCATAGTGATATAAAGGACCTAGAGATATACATCTATATACAGACCCCAATAAGTATATGAGATGGACCCCATTATTGTAGGCTGCACCTGGTCCTGGACCCCCAGATACACTGTGCCCCCCATAGTGATATACAGACCTAGAGATATACATCTATATACAGACCCCAATAAGTATATGAGGAGATGGACCCCATTATTGTAGGCTGCACCTGGTCCTGGACCCCCCAGATACACTGTGCCCCCCATAGTGATATACAGACCTAGAGATATACATCTATATACAGACCCCAATAAGTATATGAGGAGATGGGACCCCATTATTGTAGGCTGCACCTGGTCCTGGACCCCAAGATACACTGTGCCCCCCATAGTAATATACAGACCTAGAGATATACATCTATATACAGACCCCAATAAGTATATGAGGAGATGGGACCCCATTATTGTAGGCTGCACCTGGTCCTGGACCCCCGGATACACTGTGCCCCCCATAGTGAATGAAGCCCCCCCCTCCCCCATTGCCGGTGTTGGACCCCCCACATGTGAGTATTGGGGTCTGGGCTGGGATTTCCTTCCCCCCCTCCTGTAGACAATCTGCATTCTCCTCTCCTGCTCCCTCCTCCTCCTCCTCCTCCTCCTCCTCCACAAAATGGTTTTTCTTCTGGCTGAGGCGAGGAGCGGAGGTTTGTGAGGAGATGCCGCCTGCTCTCTCCTTCCTCCCGGATTACTCCGCCATCCCTGCCCGGTAATGAGGTGACCCGTCCGCCCCATCCCCGAGGATCCATCCGCCGGGATTGTCGCCTCCGTCCGCCCCGCAGGAGGTAAGAGCCGCCGTCTTCTCCTCCTCGGGATCCTCCATAGTCTCCTGTTTACTTCTGACCCAGATTCCTCCTCATCGGGGACTGAACAGGTGCCGGGGGATTGGGGGGCTGATGGGTGATATGTGGGGGCCGATGGGTGATATGTGGGGGCTGATGGGGGGATCCTCCAATGATGTGGGCTCCGTCAGCACAGATGCCCCTTTATGTGGTCGGTGATGGAGGGCTGAGGTGTGTGGACAATACCCAAGATGTCGGGTCTCATTCATTACTATGGGGGGTGGTGACCCCAGAATCCTCCGGTACACTGGGGGTCTGCCCGGCCATTTCTCTACCTGCAGGCGAAATAAAAATACATCGGGGTCCCCAGAGGGGCAGCGCTGCATCTGCACCAGGAGGGAGGGGGCACAGAGCCTGGGAAGAGGGATGGGGGGCACCGGGGAATGGCTGAGGGGGGAGATGGCACCGAATACAAGGATGGAGATTGCATAAGAAGGAGACATGGAGGATGGTGGGTACCGGAGATGGCGGGAGGGGGGGGGGATGCTGCAGCCCGATCACAATTCTGTCATATACATGAGATGGAGGAGGCAGGGGCCCCTGTACATGAGATGGAGGAGGCAGGGGCCCCTGTACATGAGATGGGGGAGGCAGGGGCCCCTGTACATGAGATGGTGGAGGCAGGGGCCCCTGTACATGAGATGGGGGAGGCAGGGGCCCCTGTACATGAGATCATATGGAGGAGGCAGGGGCCCCTGTACATGAGATGGAGGAGGCAGGGGCCCCTGTACATGAGATGGAGGAGGCAGGGGCCCCTGTACATGAGATGGAGGAGGCAGGGGCCCCTGTACATGAGATGGAGGAGGCAGGGGCCCCTGTACATGAGATGGGGGAGGCAGGGGCCCCTGTACATGAGATGGAGGAGGCAGGGGCCCCTGTACATGAGATGGTGGAGGCAGGGGCCCCTGTACATGAGATGGGGGAGGCAGGGGCCCCTGTACATGAGATGGAGGAGGCAGGGGCCCCTGTACATGAGATGGAGGAGGCAGGGGCCCCTGTACATGAGATGGAGGACGCAGGGGCCCCTGTACATGAGATGGAGGAGGCAGGGGCCCCTGTACATGAGATGGAGGAGGCAGGGGCCCCTGTACATGAGATGGAGGAGGCAGGGGCCCCTGTACATGAGATGGAGGAGGCAGGGGCCCCTGTACATGAGATGGAGGAGGCAGGGGCCCCTGTACATGAGATGGAGGAGGCAGGGGCCCCTGTACATGAGATGGAGGAGGCAGGGGCCCCTGTACATGAGATGGGGGAGGCAGGGGCCCCTGTACATGAGATGGGGGAGGCAGGGGCCCCTGTACATGAGATGGAGGAGGCAGGGGCCCCTGTACATGAGATGGAGGAGGCAGGGGCCCCTGTACATGAGATGGAGGAGGCAGGGGCCCCTGTACATGAGATCATATGGAGGAGGCAGGGGCCCCTGTACATGAGATCATATGGAGGAGTCAGGGGCCCCTGTACATGAGATCATATGGAGGAGGCAGGGGCCCCTGTACATGAGATCATATGGAGGAGGCAGGGGCCCCTGTACATGAGATCATATGGAGGAGGCAGGGGCCCCTGTACATGAGATCATATGGAGGAGGCAGGGGCCCCTGTACATGAGATCATATGGAGGAGGCAGGGGCCCCTGTACATGAGATGGAGGAGGCAGGGGCCCCTGTACATGAGATGGAGGAGGCAGGGGCCCCTGTACATGAGATCATATGGAGGAGGCAGGGGCCCCTGTACATGAGATCATATGGAGGAGGCAGGGGCCCCTGTACATGAGATCATATGGAGGATGTCGTGTTCTCCGGGCACATGGGGGGGGGGATGCTGTTTGTAATCCCACATGGGCCCCGGAGCCCCCGATGCCTGGTGACAGCTCCGTCCTTTACTAATATGGATGTGGATGGACGGGGCCTGTGTAGGTCGGTGACAGATCGTCCTACCGGGGCCCCCGATCTATAAGTGTGAGGGGCTTCATGTCATCTATATACATCAATAGGTAAAGTCTGTGCTAGAGGCTCCTACATATACAGCACTGCTGGGATTATGGAGTCCGGACAGGAATGACCTGCTGTACTGCCCTGAGGTCTGTATATAGGGTGTATATATGTATATAGGGGATATATATGTATATAGGGGGTATAGAGAGTGTATGTATGTATATAGGGGGTATATAGAGTGTATATATGTATATAGGGGATATATAGAGTGTATATATGTATATAGAGTGTATATATGTATATAGGGGGTATATAGAGTGTATATATGTATATAGGGGGTATATAGAGTGTATATATGTATATAGGGGGTATATATGTATATAGGGGGTATATATGTATATAGGGGGTATATAGAGTGTATGTATGTATATAGGGGGTATATAGAGTGTATGTATGTATATAGGGGGTATAGAGAGTGTATGTATGTATATAGGGGGTATATATGTATATAGGGGGTATATATGTATATAGGGGGTATATAGAGTGTATGTATGTATATAGGGGGTATATATATATAGAGGGTGTATATATGTATATAGGGTGTATATAGAGTGTATATATGTATATAGGGGGTATATAGAGTGTATATATGTATATAGGGGTATATATGTATATAGGGGGTATATAGAGTGTATGTATGTATATAGGGGGTATAGAGAGTGTATGTATGTATGTATGTATATAGGGGGTATATATGTATATAGGGGGTATATAGGGGGTATATATGTATATAGGGGGGTATATATGTATATAGGGGGTATATAGAGTGTATGTATGTATATAGGGGGTATATAGAGTGTATGTATGTATATAGGGGGTATATATATATATATAGAGGGTGTATATATGTATATAGGGTGTATATAGAGTGTATATATGTATATAGGGGGTATATAGAGTGTATATATGTATATAGGGGGTATATATGTATATAGGGGGTATATATATGTATATAGGGGGTATATAGAGTGTATGTATGTATATAGGGGGTATATAGAGTGTATGTATGTATATAGGGGGTATAGAGAGTGTATGTATGTATATAGGGGGTATATATGTATATAGGGGGTATATAGGGGGTATATATGTATATAGGGGGGGTATATATGTATATAGGGGGTATATAGAGTGTATGTATGTATATAGGGGGTATATAGAGTGTATGTATGTATATAGGGGGTATATATATATATATATAGAGGGTGTATATATGTATATAGGGTGTATATATGTATATAGGGTGTATATATGTATATAGGGGGTATATATATGTATATAGGGGGTATATATGGATATAGGGGTATATATGGATATAGGGGGTATATATATGTATATAGGGTGTATATATGTATATAGGGGGTATTTATATGTATTTAGGGGGTATATATGTATATGGGGTGTATATAGGGTGTATATATGTATATAGGGGGTATGTATGGATATAGGGTGTATATATGTATATAGGGGGTATTTATATGTATGTAGGGTGTATATATGTATATGGGGTGTATATAGGGTGTATATATATGTATATGGGGTGTATATAGGGTGTATATATG